>NW_025048049.1:102500-160000 GCF_018831695.1 Puntigrus tetrazona | reverse complement strand
AAGATTTGATACACCGATATCAATTTATTTATGTAACTAAATCACTGTTTTATAAACTTGTTAATGATTCAACATTTTTGTTTTAATTAAAATTAGTTTTTTGAGAGGAAGCAAATCATTGAGTCATTTGTGTGCACGGCACTCATTTTGTCCATGACTGATTTTCCTTGAATGTTCATCTGTTCTTTGCTGGTTTATGCTGGTCATGTGCTGGTCTTGAGATGGTCGCACCAACTTAAACCATCAAAGCTTAAACCAGTTCAAACCATTATCCCAGCTTCAAAACATTCCCAACTAGCATATGCCGGTTTTTCAGGGTTCTTAGACCATTTTGCACATTCTTTACCCCAATTTTCTCCCAAAAAATGAAAATTACTATTGGAGCCAATGGTGACCTGCTTACAAACTTTTTTCGAAATATCTTCCTTGGTGTTCGGCGAAAAACAAAGAAATTCGTACGGATTTGGAACTGCTTGAGGGTGAGTAAATGAAGACAGAATTTTCATCTTTAAAAACAAGAAATAATCATGCTAACTGCATTTAGGACAATCCTACGCATTGGGAATCTGCTTAAAATGGCAGCTCGCTACATTTGGAACAAACGGTTAGCATAAATAAGAAAAGACTCAGATTTAAGTGAAGTCTTAAATTATTATTACGGGTTATCCAGCAGCAATCCCTCTATTGTCTTGTGCTTCTCGGGTTAGATTAGCTTTAGGATTTACAGTTTGGTCATTTCCACATGCCAGTTCTACAAAGACGTGTCCTCTTGTCTAAACTAAACAGGAAGTGGGCGTACGGGCTGCAGTGGAAGATTATGACACTTGAGTTGCTCCTTCACACTTGGAGCGGAACGATAAGGTTGACCACAGTTACTCACAAACAGTACCTCTTACACTCTCGATTGTTTTTAATGGCAAACTTCCAGGAATTACCTGCCAAGAGCTTAAAGCCATTGAGATGTCAAGAACGCGAAGGACTGAACGATGTTAAATACTGCAGGAAAAACTCATTCTCACACTGATAAGGTAGGCAACTTCACACTGTGTTAATTAATTTTGTCACGAGTTACACCCCACAGTACGAGATTAAGATTTCACGGCCTTCTCCTGGAGATTTTCTTAAGGCCCCTGTAACCTAAACGCCCCTGGATGCGGTGCTGTAACTATTCTATTATTTCATGCACATTCACCCACATTACTAACGGAAAGCTGCTAGGTTTGAAAGTGAACGTTATTTTAGTTGAGTAATATAACCATTTATCATATTTCGAAATGCCAGCCTTCAACTTTATACCTGATTCAATTGTAAGTTTCATCATAACTTAATATTGTAACATAGATTTTATACATAATATTGTCTGTTTTTGCACTATTCAGACAACAAAGTAGATGTCAACGATTCTTCACTTTTGAATGAATTGTCAATGATTCAGTGATCCATTCATAAACTCATTCTTGTGCTTTGTTTCTGAATGAATCAGACATTTTGAACAAATCAGTTGAATGAATGAATCAATGATTCTCTTATTAAGACATGCTGCCACTATTTTTTAGATATAATATACTAATATTTTTATATTTATTTTCTGTTGTAAATTTGTGTAGGTGTTTGATATGCATTTTAACATGGATCTTCATGCAAACTTTTAGCTTACCAAAAACCTTCAGCCTATCTACTTGCCGTTTTGAGTATAATACATTTTTTCCCCAATATTTCATATTATATTAACATATTGAACCAGTAAATCCTACAAAGGATCATTTTAATGATACAGAAATGACCTCCCTACTTAAAGTTACTGTTTAATGAAAGCATCACAGTTTATATTCTCTGGCTACCTCTGCACAATAGTACATTAATTATATTTTAAAAGGAATAAAAATCACTCTATCTGCCCCTTTTAACATAAAACTGAGAAATTAATGTTTAAAAAAATGCATATGGATTCTTTTCCACGTTTGCTTTGGGCTGCAAAAACCGCAGAGTTTTGCAGTTTTTCCACCTCTCTTCATCAGCGGAACGGACAGATGGGACGAAGACCTGTGCTGACCAATGCTTTTCACTCTCATTTTGTTACTGAGAGCACAGATGCACAGTCAATCCAAGATGGAGCACTTTGCCCAGACCATCAGCCCCTCAGTACATTTGGAAGAACAAACTGTAATAGCCTCAGCCATAATTCCCATGAAGCATTTTCAGCCCTGTGAGGAGATCTGTTCCTGCCAAAGCGGCGTGGAACAGGAGGCCGGGGGGTTCGGGGGGAGATATCCAAGTGCTTGAGTGAAGACAGTGACAAATTCAAGCTTTTCTGTGACTTCAGGCCTGGCACAACACACCACTGACCGCAGACGCAAGATGAAGCCCTTCAGAAGACCAGTGCACTAAAAAAACTAGCACTCACATTAATGTTTGCTTATATTAGCACTACAATATTAACCTACTTTATGGTTTAAAATAGTATGTGAAACAGCAGCTGGTCACACTGCGCTAAACTTTGTTGTTCTGAACCAGTAGGGGAAGGTTTCACACCTACAATTTAGAAGTGGATTTAGGGCCCCTTTTTCCCAGGGTTAATCCCGCAAGCTCCTAGCCATATCAACCTAGAAAATCGCAACACTTTACTTTCCGTCAGTCTTAGTGCAGTCCAGTTTTAAATAGTTTTTGAGCTAGACGCTACTGGTCTAATCAGATTCAATGATCTATGTTAAACTGCAGGTAAAAAGTGTTGGGCCAGATCCGGAGATCGGCGGAATGAATTAAAAAACGCTAAAACTGTTTAACTCTATAAGGGAGTGTTCCTTTAAGGGAAAAGAGAAACATTCTGAACATTTAGAGCGTAACTCTTTGATGCCTGTTTGAAAACTGTTTGAAAAGTCAATGCAGGATTTTTTTTTATTTGTATATGAGGAAAGATATGTAAACAGATTATTACAATCAATGACAAGTGACACCTGTAAAATATGCAAATGAGAATGTTAACCCATGGTTAACATATGAATATTAATTGTTAACCCCAGCTAAATTATAAGTGAAACATGAAATAAAATAACCCTGGATTTCGTTTACCATGGTTACAAGACCCTTGGTTAACTATTTAAGTATGAAAAACACTTTTTAACGGTAATATGTTAAGGACCATTTGATCAAAAAAGTAGTAAGGAGTTTAATAATTATAACTGATATCACGTCTGAGCATTGAATTTTGGGAGGATTGGCTCTCACAAATGGAAATACTTCACATTTTAGCAAATTGGGTATTAGGTCATCTGGGCATTTCATGCATGCAGAAAATCCACATATAAAATGAGTAGAGAGAACATATCCCATATATACAGACCAGTGGTGGTAAGCCATTCTGAGCGTACACCAACTGATATCTGAATGTTTTTAAAAAATGCATGCAGCTATAAAGCATTAAACAAGTTCCTTTTAAACCTTTCATTGCTCGTGAGACATTTGTGAAATTTCCTTTTTTCCAACTCATCGACCAGTGCTCTGAACGGCCGGATAAAGAGATACGGTATCTATTGTAACGGCAGCAGAGCGCTGTACACTTCCTCCTCGGGAGGAAACGCTGGTTGTAAATGTCTTTTGTTGACATGTGTTGCTAACACAGGCGTTTAGTGCTGGGCAGTGGTCAGCTTTGATCCTTTATCACAAGACAGCCAGACCCAAACACCCTACAATTACTGCAGAGCCAGCCGGGCCGGACAGAACCCCTCACAGCCTCAACAGGAAGCAGAATCGCTGAAACAATGAACAACTGCAGCTCTGACAGACACACATCCACAGAAAACTCCCTCAGAAAGTACTCCAAGGTCACATAATACATCTCATCCCCCTTTAAATGTTTCTTAATATACTGAATAAAACATTAAACTCACTTTCTTAGTTCAATATCGCAATTAAGTAGACATGAGTGAACGATAAATCACTTTGATTTGAGATGTTTCTGTTTTCATATTCTTCTGCAAGTACCTTTTCTTGGGAGTATTGTTTTTCATGGAAACTGTTAGTTTTCTGTTGAAAAGTTAGGTGTTGTATCTCATTTCCCTCCGTCTGGGAACAGTAGTTATATGCGTAACTCAACGTTCCCATTTAGTGGTTCACTCTGTACAACACATGACTATGGGACCTATATACACACCCCGCAAAGTCGCCAAACTAAACATAAGGGACAAGCACCGGCACATACCCATGTGTTTCACGGGAGAGATGGCCCTTGTCTTGAGACTGCTCTAGTGAGAACAGGCCAAGCCACTAAAATGAACAAATGTGTGTGGCAATGCCCAACTAGCAGCCGCACAGATGTCCTTCACAGCCACTCCCCTAAACAAAGCCCATGATGCCGCCATGCCCAAAGTCGAGTGCGCATGCACACACGCAAGAAGGAAAAACCCTTCGCTCTTGCATGCTATGGAGATCGCCCCCATGATCCAGTGGGAAACGCCCCAATGACACTTCAAGATGGCCGCCAGATAAACATTCAGTGCGACCCTCTTTCTGTTTCTTTCTCACTGCATACTTTATCCTGATCGATCCAACTACACAAAGGTAACTTCATGGTTATGTTTAGCTGTGTATTTTCATCCTTTCTTTCATCTTGGTCCGTCATTTTTGTAAACAATCAAGCTCTGATGAATAAGTGTCCGGGACATAAAAAACTGCTTTCTGTAAATTACAAGCGTATTTATATTTTAAAATACGCAGAATTCAGCATGGAAATGTATTAGAGGAATGATCTAATGATCTCAGTTTGGTGTAAGAACTGCTGTATTCCAAAATAAGGCAAAGACTCAAGGTTTTATATTGTTGGAGCTTTACCAGCTGGCTGGATACCTTCAGTGTTGTGCTTTGACAAGAACATGGAAGGGAGATGGAAGGAAACATTTTTTGGAAATGTTCCTTGAGTGAGGTTTGAGAAGATATCCAGACGGAAGCCAAGGGTGAAAAGTAGTATAGTTCTTCCTTCAGGCCATTGATGTTTGCTGGAAACTGTTCATAAGATCATATCTGACTAATGTAGGTGTTTATTCCCTAAAAGACTAAATGGCTGTTTGTTTATTCACACATGCACACACACACACACACACACATACACACACATATACTGTATATATGAAATTAAAATGGTTTGAGAAAGGGTATAAAATGGTTGTAAAACCAAACAATGACCTTTTTTTAGCACAAAAGCCTCAGCTAACATTATAAGTGCACCTCAGGGAAAAAAGCACAATGATTTTAAAAAAGTATATGATACAAGCGCGAGTGTCAAACTTTACTTTAACTGCAGAAATGAGCTTGTAAATGCCACTGGTCATAATGTGGGAGCAACAGAACGCACTGACCAATCAATACGCTTCACATTTTACCCAGTCGCCACTGTTTGCTCTTTTGGAAAAAAGTATTACCATATGAGGGCTTTGAAGGCCACCTTTTGAACTTTCACATTCTCAAGATTTTCAGATCCCACTTTTCAATTATGCATGCTTTAACCTTTCATGCTCTCCTGTGCAAATCAGTGTCAGTTCTCTGTAATCTGTTTCTTACACAATCTGCGGGCTTTAAAACTAATCGCTGCATTAAATAATGCTTGATTCAGACAACGTGGACCAGGCCAGGTCTGGCCCCGTTTATCAGTCGTGAGTGGGCCTAGAACACACAGAGCGTAATGTGATCAAACCTGAACCTCTGACAGCCAGAAAATATGTGTTGGTGTTTGTGTGTAATCTGTTAAGGGGATAATGTCGTGTTTTATCACACTGTCGCAGTAAAAGCATCACAGTCACATGTAGAAATCCTGTTGGCTGAATGCAACAGATGTATATGGAAGGCAGACAGGGCCAAAAATCCAAAAACACTTAAAAATGTGAGTGCGTCAACATGCACTTTAATGCAACACATGCATAGCGGACATTGAAATTTAAAAACATATTTGCATGTGCGGCACAATGCAAAATCAGAATTCTGGAACGTGTTGGCACACGAGTATGCAAACTTATTTTTTCACAAGAGATAATGCATTGTTGCGCATGTTATGTCATGATTTGTCATGCCCTTTGTTAGTTGTTTAGTTAAAAAAAAACAAGATCTGCATTGTAGCATTAATTAATTGACTCTAGCACAAATATCAAGTCGTAGATATTAATAAAACAATAACTCCAAGGCAACGAAAAACATCCTGCAAAGTCTGAAATCTGAAATAAAGTTATTGTCTCTTAAAAGAAATAGTTGACTCTGAATCGTTCAAACCAGTCTTTTTTAAAAACAAAACCCATGTTGATGTCAACAAGAAACATTAGCATATTGCCGCCCCACTTGTTGACCTTTTCATGCTGGTTCTGAATGAAAATGTAAAATTCGTTCTTTGCCACTAGGCGCCGCTTTTGGAGCCGCTAAAATGCATGCACTGTGCTCACAAACTCTCCTCTATCAGGCATTACAGGCTTGATGAAATGAGAGCAATCAGACCAATCACAGCAGAGCGGCGCAACGCAATGTTCATCGTTGAGCGGATGTTTGGGCTTCGTTGTGCAAAAAGAAATTAATTATACGAAAATGCATTTTTTTGGACCTTGCATACAATTCAACGTGCTATTGGGGACTTGGGGACCAAAATATGAACTTTTTATTACACACAATAGGTGCATTTTAAATAAAGGATTAATGCGTAGGTTCTAATATGACCAGAATGCGTGTGTTGAGAAACACACTGAAATTTGATGCGATGAAACTCTACATCTTAAGGGTGCTGAACAAGATATGTGGTGAAAACTGATGCACTATAATTTTACAAGAATGTGCGTGTCTATAAATACAAAAAAACGTTAATTGTGGCGTGAACGGACTACAGTGCAGGTCGACGCTGACAAAAAGGTTTTGGCTCCCGTCTGCCTTCCATAGACGCGTCAGATTACGTTTTGGTTGCAAAGTTAAATACATATTGATTTGAAGACATGTATTGATCTGAATTGATCAGTAGCGTGTTTGCTTATTTATATACAGACACACGCATGTGCACTGATTCCTGATATTGTAAGGATTTGTCTCTTTAATAGAAAACCCTAATATTATGTTAAGCTATATCGTAAAAACACCCCAAAGCGTTTCAAGCAAATCATATTAACACACATATTAATAGTTCCTGCTGAATGTGTGTATACTTGAGTGCGTTGCAGCAGGATTTCGTGGGATAGCGTCTTCTTATGACACACTAAGATAAACCGCGGGATTTTCGAGGGCTGCGGGAGGTGTGCGGGGTTCGCGCGGGATTAAATTAGGCACACAGGGGCTTATGGGAACCGAAGGACAGCGCAGGCACTGATACCACACAGCTCACCTGAGCGAGTGTGTCCTTGAGAGATAGGGGTCCGTAATCCCCGTGCCTCCGCTGGGAACGTCGGGAATGCGCCGGGAATTCATGCATCAGGCTTAAGGTCACACTCGCTCGCTCCAGTCATGCTGGATTTGCTGCATGTGCACCTACATGCACAAGAGATGTGACTGACAGATGCCGCTATGCATATTCAACAACTACAACAACAAAAAATGCCATTTCTAATCGGACTAACTTTCAGGACATAAGCAAAACCCAAGTTTTACACGTTAATGGCATCAAAAATGGGCTACTAGAAGTTTTGTTTGAGGCAGATATCTGTGTTTTACTTTTCTTTATTTTCATTGTAGTGTAATCAGCTTCATATTTTTATTAAAAAAAATGTAAATCAATGTATAAAGCTTAAAATGTCTTAAATTCTTAAAATGATTGTCAAAATAGGAACAAATTGTGTCCATCAAGTTTTTATATTTAAGGAAAAAGTAAATAATGCTGCACAATTAATTGTACATTTTGATGTAACGTAGCCTATAATTATTAACCAAAAAGTAAAATAAAAAAGATTAATAATCCAAAATGAAATTTTTTAAAAAAATATATATATATATATATATATATATATATATATATATATATATATATATATATATATATATATATAGGCTAAATATATATATAGGCTAAATATATAAATGTAAACTATATAAAAATTGTATATAATATTTTATATATAGACTAAAAGTTACTAATTACTACATTACTAATTACTATTTTAATCACTAAAATGCAATTACAATTAAAAAGAAAACAGGTAATATAAAATAGTAATATAAAATTATATTTTATATAAGATATATAAAATGCCAAACTAAAAATATCTAAAACATAATAGAAACTATATAGTCGTATATAAAAAATTATTTAGAAAAAAATTACAAAAATGCGCCAAAATTGCTAAAATGCATCTAAAGTCAAAGTGTAGGTGGAAAATAAATATATTTTAAAATAACTGCAACGGCATATCAATGACACTAAAATAACTTTTATTTAGTCGTGACCATGTTCAAATGAATTTCTGCCAAATTTAGCAAAATAAAAAGTGTATAAAATGCCAAAAATAAGTACACCTGGGCATGGTTATCAATGATAAACTGTCTGGAAATCTCAAAATGATTTCATGAAGTATAAGTATAGGCAGTTTGTGATAAATGAGGTCTCAAAATCTAAGGTGCCCTTTAAGTTCATTAACTTAACCGTTGACCCCGTGATCTAAAAATGTCAGTTCCCCATGAGGGGGATTTCACTATGGTTGGCAAATTTGACTCTTTTTTTTTTTCCCCGTTTTGGTACAGAACGAGCCCTCCCGCTCTCCCATGGGCAATGGTGAAAGTTTGGGGCCGAAGCGACCGCTGGTGTTTGAAGCCGCCGGGCCCTCGTCCCCATCGCCGGGCTTCAAAGACGATCCGGGCCACAGATGCACCGTTAACCTGGAGATTTAAACAAGGTCTTTGCGAGTTCTTCTTATATCTAAAACATCTATCAGCATGTGATACATTGCACCGGGGTATTTGTGACCTTTTCTCTGGAGATGAAAGCCTCATCTCACGCTTTCATCTGAAGTAGCTGCACTCTCAAGATTTGAAGCCACCGTCGCCTCGTATTTTTGAGTCTCTGGACAGGCGAGTGACGGGCTAACATCTCGACTTTAAAGGCAAACGAAAATGTCACACATAGGAACAATTGCTGTCCATAAAGTTTTCATAAATGTCACTGCTAAGGAAAGACGAAAATAATGATGAACAATTAATAGCCTTTTTGTAAGCATGCATTTGATTCACTAGATATTTACATTTTCTGTAAACAACTTATTATTTAACACAAATTATTACTATTTTTATTTAATCATGTTTTAAGTTGAACTACTAAATATTTAGAGAAAACAAAGACATTTAAATTTTGTAATAATTATTTTAACAAATGTTAGGTATGTTGTTCATTATATTGATTAGATTAGATATTGAACATGAAATAGTAAGCTTTTATTTATTTATTTAAACCACTAAAAAATAAGGTATATATTTTAATCCAGTTCGAGCCTTTATCAGGTCCAGAAAACCCATTAAAGTGCTTCTAAAAATAAAGTAAAGTGTCACCTTTTGCATGTTCATCAGATGTAGAGACGCTTTCATGTTAGCTCTTTTCTTGGAAAATGTGCAAAAAAAGCTATCACTCAAAAGTTAAACAGAAAGTTTATGATTTAGTAAGTTCTCTTTACAGCACTTTGAATTGTCAATGTTTTATTATATTATATTATATTAGTAATTTAAAATATTATATGCTTAAACAGTTGTATTTTAATATTCCTATTTTCAATTAGTTCCTATTTTAAAACAACTATAATTTTTATTTCAGTTAATATTTACTTTGTTTTGTGTTTTTATGACCGTCATAATTTTTTATATTGTTTATTAATTCATTACATTTTTCGTTGTTTTACTACTTTAGTTACTTTAGTACATGATGTTTATTGTATTTAATTTTATTTCAGTTAAAATGTATGTTATTGCAAATTCCAAATATATATATATATATATATATATATATATATATATATATATTTTTTTTTATACTAACCCTGTGCTATATATATATATATAGCCAATTATATAGCTATTATTTTATTACTGAATGAAGTATATTTACAACTCGGATGAAAATTAGCACCGCGCTGATGAGTCTCTCAAAAAGGGGCTCTCCATGAATGATACATGCTTATCAGGCTTAGAAGTTGGCCAAGACGTCTTGAAAGGCTGTGTTTGTGGCATAAACTCAGACTCTCGACTTTTAACTTTAACTGACAGGATTCTTACTCCTGAAGTTGGCATTAAAGTTAGGCCCTGACTTGTCTCTGTCTCTCTCTCTGGTGTAAAACCTCCTCTAGTTTCTCCTCTGTAAGCCACGTTGTGTAACTCCAGAGAGACTAGCCGCACACTCTCTGATTTATTTATCTCACAAAAATGCCCTTCCTTCTCATCCCAAGTGGATTTCTATAAATGCCTCATGAATACCCCCTTTTATTTTTATTTATGGGCCAGGCTTTTATAATTGAATAGTAATTAATGCCGTCAGTCTCCAGCCCTGGCTCTGTTCTTTACATAGACGCTTTCAGGTGATGAATGGGCCCCATCTATTACGCTACCTAACAAGGGCCGGTTCCTCGCGACGTTCCTGATTAAAGTATCGTTCCTCTGCGCTCATTTTCACACGAAAAAAGACCGGCTCTCAATTTAATTTTGAAATTGCCCTCGATAACGTCGGACCGTTCTCCGGCAACCTGACCACTCAGTAAAATAGATCTCTTGTAAGATTCATAATAGATGAAGAAGAATAGAGGCCATTAATAAAACTGATAACTTCATTTAGGCATTGTGAATTCAGGAGCATTTTACCAGAGGGCCCCCATTACTTTTTATTGTATTTAAAGGAGATATAATTAATGTCCGTGATCAGTGAAATTCCGAAATACCTTGACAGAGCGGGTAATTAAAGGTATGACTGATACTCTAATATTCACTTCTGCTCTGTTCTGTAATGTTTCCTTTTAATTGCTGCTCAGAATGACATCACGGTAAATAATGTGAGGCTAAAACGCTGATGTTATTTAATGCAGAACAAAAAATAATAGCATTAGAAGAGATAAAGTTACAATTCACTCAAATTACATTTTCGAGTAATTGTAATCTTTAATGGTGTGCTTACATATATATATATATATATATATATATATATATATATATATATATATATATATATATATATATATATATATATATACATATATATATATATATATATATATATATATATATATATATATAACTTTTAAGTGAATATAGACCTTCAAACATGGCTTTTTTTTTATCAATTTAAGGCCACTTAAAAGTATTCCCATATTTAGAAAAAAAATACTTAGTGTTGCAAGCAACATAAACGTCCCCTAATGTAATACACTGTAGTAGAATTGTTTACCGTTTGCGTTTCTTTTCTTATTAAAGTGTTCATAAAAGTACATTGAGTCACGTGACATTTACGACTCGGGCGATTGGTTAAAAAAGAAGCGAAGCAGAACCGTTCAGCCAATCAGAATGCTCCTATCCCTCCAGAGCAGCACAAGCGCAGAAACGCACACACATTAACCTGACTGACAAGCACTTTCTGAGACCACCAAGAGCTAAACGCACATCAAAACACTTTGTGTCTCATTGGCAGGGGGCCATTTTGCTTCTATTGTTCTCAACACACACACACACACACACACACACACTGTATCAACTGTGTAATGACAGCATTAGCTCAGGCAGCACGGGCAGCTCCGGTGAACTAAAAGCCAGCACTTGTCTTTGCGTTTGCAGCTTGAGTGTTTCGTCTCTGCTGATTATTTTGCAGTTTGTTTCCCTGCTTGGGCTTCTGAAGTGAGGTGTGAGCCGCAGAGACAATGAACACCTTATGTTCCGCTCCACCTGTTCACTGACAGGCAGTCGAGCAGGTGTGTGTGTGTGTGTGTGTGTGTGTGTGTGTGTTGTATAGTAAACATGCAGAGGGGGCTCCCAGGTGACAACACACTGACACATATACACAAGCACAACACAGAAGCATACACACACACACACACACCGGCACACTTTTAACATCTCAATTTAACCTGATTCATGCACAAACTGGAGCATGTTAAAAGAGGGCCTGTTCTTGTCATTGTGTGGATCGGATGCAGCATCTTTCTATATACAGTACACTGTCGTTTGAGGTCAGTGAGACTGAACAGCCTCGGTGAGAAAGTCTTAAGTTGACCAAACGTGACATTTTTAAATAAAACCAAAGTATGAAACGGCACAACACAGATCATAGTTTTCGACATGGATAATAATCAGAAATGATTTCTGAAGGATCGGATGCCTCTGAAATGCGCACTACGTTTTTAAATAAGTTAATAACACAATGTAATTTAGCAATAAATACAGCAATGCAATATAAAAATTCTGAAACGTTAATAAGAACCGTATACGTATCTAAATGACCTTAAAGTAACACTGTAGTGTATATTCTAAGCAGGTATGCAAATGCATATTGTATTTATTTAATATCAAGCGTCATTGTATTAACAACACAAGATGTCACATATTTAAGACGGCTTTTTTCGACATGAAATTCATGCATTACTTTAATGATTTGCATGCCTTTTCTAATATTTATATATATATAAACAACATAAAACACAGACAAATGTAAGTGCAGCCAGGTATTTATTGCAAAAGCTGACCCTAAGCAGTACGAAAGCATTACAAACAAGTCCTTCTGAAGCCATGCGATGTCTTTACGCGAAGAAGAGAGGAAATGATCCCTCTCCGTTAACAAGCTCACATCTCATTTAAGAAGATGCTTCAGTCCCAGTCGATTTCTTCTCGCGGTACTTTTTGAGTTTGCAGCCCAGGACGAGAGACGGTGCTCGCGTCTATTCCTTTCACGAATCAGTCGCTCTGCTCACGGCTGATGTTCAAGCTAATATTCTCCTACTTTTGGAAGTAACACAGATTTTGTGGATTTTTAACTTTCAATGGTTCAATATCCTACGCCGCAGGAACAAAGCCTTCCTGATTAAAATCGCAGTCAGTGTGTTGTTTGACGGCTTTTCACTGTAATTTTATGACGTGACCCCTCCTGTTAAGTGAGCTATTAGCGCCTAACTGTCCATTTAATACACATAACCAGCGCAGCAGCTCGCAGAAAGCTTCATTAAGAAAGCATGTTTGGGCTAGCAAAAACACTACGCAGATATAAAGAGAGAAGTAATTACTGGAAATTAGCTGAACATCTGCTTGTGGTTTTGGGTTACCCTGAGATTAATTAAATGAAATATGGAGATTTCTGGTGTGTGTTTTTTCCGTCAAACAGTGATGCTGCAGCGTGGCCACATTGAAACGCTGAGATGAAATGAGATTTTAAAGCTCTTGCTGTTTTGTGAACCGCAGCTGGGCAGTGATAGTTTCGGCAGGCCCTCACACCTCTAACCTGAAGTGGATCTTCGCAGATTTAACAACTGAGATACTCGGTACGGAATTGGGCTTTAACATCTAAAAGTAATCTGTGAATGTGGATTAAAAGAATAGGTTAACCCAATAAATAGCACATTTGCTGAAAAATTGACTCATCAAAGTTTGTTTCTGCATCAGATTTGGAGAAATTCAGCATTGCTTCACCTGCTCACCAATGAATCTTTTGCGGTGAATGGGTGCCGTCAGAATGAGAGTCCAAGCATCTGATAAAAACATCACAATAATCCACAACAAGTGAAAAGCTGAATATTTTTAAGAAACAAATCCATCATTTAATAACTTTGAACCACTGCTTATGGCCTAAAAAGACTCTTATTCTGACGGCACCCATTCACATCCATTGGTGAGCAAGTGATGCAATTGTACTTTTCTCCAAATTTGATGAAGAATTAAACTCATCTACGTCCCAGATGGCCTGAGAGTAAGTACATTTTCAGCAAATCTTTCATTTTAAATTAGTTTTAATTCCACTATATAAGAATTACAATCTAAACATCAACTTTCTCAACCAGAAAATGTAATTTTATTAATAATATATTAATATTAATTGCACTAACATCTGAAGAAACTGATGAACACTTCATATGCCGATTAGCCACACACCATCTGCAGGTAGTCACTTCCATTGAAACTTGTTTCAAATTCAAATTTCATTTAAAATCCTAAATGAAAAATTCTAATCATTCTAATCAACGTAGGCAAAAAAAAAACATAAAAAAACTAATTTTGTTTGCTAATATATATATATATATATATAACAAAAAAATTAATAGATTGTTGTCCCTTTAAATTACGTTTATTAAATATTTAAATAATATTTAATATTTAAATTGCATTTTTTCAGCAAAAAAAAGACTTATCTAAAAATTAAGAAAATTAAGTAAAATTAAGAAGCAAGAAGTTGAATTCTAAGTAAAACTTTCTATTTTTTCTTGTTTATCACAAATATCAGTCTTTTGTTAATCAAGTAAACATAGCTTGATTAAAGATTGTGTTGATAAGTGTACTGTAAAACGAGACGACATCACTAGCGAGAGCACAGCCACTTATTAACACTCCTGCAGGTCGGTCTGCACTCATTCTCATTAAGCTCTTCGTATCTCTTCAGGACGAAGCACAAAGAGGCGTTTGCTCTTTCGAAACAAACCTACATCCCTCCACCCCTGTGTCAGTTGTCTGTTTTTCTTTGTGTCATCTGGGCAAAGTCTACCAGTTGTCATGGCTTTGCGTTTCGAGTGTCTATCATCGGTTCCTCGCCGCGCTCCTCCGAGAGAGAGAGAGAGAGAGAGAGAGAGAGAGAGAGAAGAGAGAAGAGCGCGCGCCTCTCTGACCGGAGAACACAGCTATAAACACGGTGACATTTCCATAATAAGCTATACGGTAATGACTGGCTAAACTATAACGGGAGTTTATGATGTCAGTGGGAAATGAGAGGCAAAGTGCACGGGTTTGAAATAAAGGCATGCGGCGTTTCGGAAACAGAGCCGGAGAGAGATAGAGAGGGGGAGGTGGAGCTCTTTTCCACCAGCCATCATCCCAGATAATAAGCGGGGAGGTTGGCCCAGCGGTGGGGCTGTCACACACACACACACACACACACACACACACATTCGCGCACAGATGAAGGCCAAGCTGAGCTGAGAAGCCCAGGCAGGTCCCAGCGGCGCTGATGGAGCCATCAGCTGCTGGCGTGACAGGTGCCCCCTCGTCCCCGCGCAGAGGTGATCATTTTCTGCCGCTGCATAATGGACCATTGTTCCGCGCTACAGACCCCCCCCCTTCCCGTTGTTTCGCTCGCGCGCTCTCTTTGTCTCTCGCTGCCTTTAAGTCGCGGGGAATTATTGTATTTACGAGCGCACTTGAGCGCCACCAAAATAGCGTAATTACCGGCGGGCAACTCGAGACTTCTGCTGCATTCAGGTGCGCGCGGTAAACGCCCACTTTGGAGACCGAGCGCTCGATTTCGTCTCAATGTCAGTTGCTCGGCTGGCGCACAACGTTCAAAACATGCATGTTACGTCAGGAAGTGAAGCATGGCCACGTTGACCAGATCGCTAGGGTTGTTGCAGTTAAGCAAAACCGTTGAAACGCACACAAATCTTGAAATTAAAATAACTGAAATTAAATTCTATAAGAGAGCACGGAATATCTGATGAAGTAACGGCAGGCGCATCATGAATCGTCAACATTATATTTCGAGACAATATTATGGTAGTCCAGCAAATCGATCTAATAAAGAAATAAATAGCCTGAGATAAGCAATGCTAACTTCTGCATTGTTGTTCAGCCCTAGTTCGGGCGGTAGTCCCGCCTCTCCTCCACTGTGATTGGTTGGGTGAATAGAAAGTGGCAGTGATGAGCGCAGCGTTTTACATTCTTCAAATCCCAGCTCACATTGAGAACAACAAAAAAAAAAAAAAAAAAAATATATATATATATATATATATATATATATATATATATATATATATATATAAGAGGAAAACCTTTGTATTGCATTTCAGCTAGTTGCCAAGGCAACGTTTCTGATATTTTATTTAGTTTAACTTACGGTGCTAAAATTAAAAACAGAAAACGTTTACGCATCTTGGTCATTCATTTACACAGCAATTGTATTTTGGGGGTCTGAAAATGCTGACCTTTAAAAAACGGGTTTCGAAAGTTTGAGTTTTTGAAAATGATGTTCTTATTGCCCCTGTTTAAACTACAGAATTTCATTTTTTGAAAATGGTAATGTCATACACATTCGTTTTATGTGTCTACTCTAGTTGTCCGACTACTTGGATATTACGGCATTGTCGTCATTTTCGTGCGTTTGTAGAAATAGAAACACTTTTGACAATGCTGTTGTCCGTGTGGTAAATATTTTTTCAGTTTTCAGAACATCACTGTTTTGTAAATGCACCCTAAATCACTAGCAAAAAAATTTATAAAAAACCCCAATATAGATATTTAAAAAAATAGCAAATAAAAATGACAACAAAATAATTAAAATAGCTAAAAACAAAACGAAAATTTAAATAAATTAAAATATAAATAAAACAACTATTATCTTAATAAGACTAAAACAAAATGTTTCAATAAAATCTACTTTCATGTATTTACTTATTTACTCATGTCTTGTTCTGAGTGTAGATGTTTAGTTCCTTTTGTGCTTTATTGTGTCGCGAAGCATTTAAAAAGTTGTTTTTCTTACTAAGCCAAAAAGAGAGAAAAAAATGAAGTGCTTTTATTGCAGAACATGCACCCCACCAAACCCGTTACGCTCGCTATACCTTCATGTCATCTCAATAAATGCACCGCATTTCAACATGACTTAAAAGCATAAAGCAACAGTTCGTTATATATTTCACTCTTTCCTTGTGTCGTGTAGGTCTAAAATAAAAATGTGCGTTTAATATCTTTTTTTTTTTCTGTAATTCCAAGTCCCGACCTCCTAAGTCAGAACTTCCCGAGAGGAGCGTGTGTCTCTTTCCCCCTTGTTTGCGGAGCGGCCCCCCCGTTACGTTCTGCTGCGACCGTCTGAAGTTGTTTGCTGGCGTAATGCTCGCATAAAACACACGTGGCAGATGGTGATGCTGAAATGTTGCAGCAGGATTTCTTTGGCTCGCAGGAACACAGAAGCTCTCAGCCGCTCATGTCAGATATCAGCAGTCAGGTGAATAGATGAAGCAATTTGTGGGGGTGCGAAGGCGCTCTGAGAGAGCGGAGGATGAGAGAAGGTGGAGACAGGCGGGTGGGAAGGTGATGTGATGGTCTGGGGTGAGAGTGATGCTTCCCTTGGGGAAGGGTGAGAGGCAGGCGGATCACAGGAAGTCCACAGGGGAGCAGATCTAGGGATGTGTCAGGATTCAGGCTCCCGCTCCAAAACCCCTTCATCCAGATTTCTGTGCCAGAATCCTCCATCTCTGAGAGCTCGGCTCGTACAGTGATACGCGCGCGTCACATCTTTCTGAAATCCACGCATCCTCGCTTTCTTACTGCACTTCCTTCATGTTCGTTTATTTATAATCTAATTTCACATCTGCTACAGATGCGTCTGTTTGAAATCACAATGCGTTTTGTTGTTTTTTGCCACATTGCAGAATTAAAAGGGGTTGAATGCACTTGCATGTTATTGCACAAACAGGTAAACCGTAACTGTTACTTTAACTTTAAAGTATAAAAATACCAGAAAAAAACTAAGAAATTTAAATAATAAAAAGCAAGAGCTAACAGAAATGACATAAAATGCCAATAAAAGTAAACAAAAAAATTAAGTATTAGCCTAATAATACAAAATGCTTAGTTAAACAATACACTATTAAATAATACATTTCTCATAGGTTTCTGCTATGAACCGATCATGATACTATTCCTAACAATGGTGATTTTTATCATTTTTATATAACAAATATATAACAAATAGCTCAAACTGCGCTTGAAATTAAAAGTCATCATGATTGTTAAAATATTTCAATTAATTTTTTTCTTAATATATTTGTATTTTGTTTTCATTTAATATCCTATAAACATAATTCAGCATAGTGTCACTATTTGATACGTATATCTTAAAACGATGATTATAAGTGAATCAAAAACTATTAAGTTCACTTCGTTCCCCCCCGTGAATCGACTCAAGCGTCAGAAAAGCGCGCGTGTCTCTTTCAGACGCGACACCCGAGCGGAAGGTCACCGCGCGGATGAACTGAAGAGGCAGGCCGTCCTCAACCCAGCATCTCTCCATCACCGCCCGCCGATTCTAGCTATATTGTGTCCCGCATCATAATGGCTTCCAAGAGTATTCATTTGCTGAAGAGTCTCACATACCTGGAATTCGTGAGAGCGTCACTTCAGATTCACTCTTTCTTCTGCACTCGTTCTGCACTTTATTACACTGAAACGCTTCTGACCCTGGCTATAATTCCCATTCTATTTCAAGGAGAGCATCGCAATAAAGCGCAAATCTAGGGGTGGGAGTGAAATCCAATGGGGTCCTGGATTGTGAATGTCAGAGCGAGCAAACGGAGGGGGATGGGCTGGAGAGAAGAAAGAGAAAAAGCGCAAGAACAGAGAAAGGGAGAGCGTGTGATGGCTTACTGTGAATATTTTCGCGCCTCTTGTGTTCTATCTGTTATCGCGGCGTTTGACTCGCCTCTTGACGTGTCAGTCCCGACTTCAAAAGAATCCAGGCACCAGCCTTTCACCCCCCACTATATATGCTTCGGAATCGCTTCTGGGATTGAATTAGGGCAAATCCATTATACAGTTGCCATGGAGACCAAGGCACAAATGCTGATAAAGTGTGTGCGCGCGTGTTTTTTTTCTCTCTCGCCAAATAGGCTCGATGAAACAGACTGCATGCATGCGTGCCACATTCCGCGCAGAATGACAGCGAAACTTCCTGTGTGTGTGTGTGTGTGTGTGTGCCATGAAAGGTCTGACTCCGATTGGGAATGCTTAAGTAGTCGAGCGCCTGCAGGAGTGCTGCACTTACCCATACCATCATTGCGGCGCTGAGGCAGAATCGAGCTCGGGTGCCAATTAAGGGAAGGCTGGGCCGCTGCTGGAGCAGCCACAAATAATCTGTCACTTTCATTGGGCGGCTACAAACGGTTGAGATGGTTATCATTACAAAAACAAGAGCATGTTCAATCAGACGGAGGGATAAATCACGCCGCGTCTGACGTGGAACAAAGGCACCTGGGGTCGGGAGATACAGGCGCTGTATCACCTGAATATAAAAACACATGCAGTGCAGAAGCTCGCGACGCCACGTTCAGGGAGCAAAATACCGGCTTTGTTGACTTACCCGCATGCCGCTCAAATTGCATGTGATATTTTCCATTACGTGGACCGCACAAGTTATCATACTATTATATAATAAAGCACATCTGCCGTATCTAGATTTTGCACTTGATGTCGGGTGGAGACCGAACCAGAAAACTACTGCCTGCATTTAATGTCGTCCATATTGTATTTTCATTAAGTTTGAGATGAATGGGAACGCTGACCAGGTTTATGCACTGTATAATTTGAAATGTCAAGCTTACAAAATTTAGTTTTTCATATATTAATATACAGGATAAAAAGCTCCAGACTCCAACTTTCCCAGAAAGCATTTGTATTTCTTTCAGGTGTCTCCTTTAAAGAAATTGTTCAACAAATCGTTCATGTTGCATGAATTGCATATGACGGTCTTTTTATTACTTGAAAAATAAAGTGCAGTATATGATTTAGGTTCTACGTTTTGCACTTGGCTTCAAATGGAGGCCAAACGCTAAACTCATTGCTATTTAGTCTGGTTTATATCTTCTTTTACTTTGAGATGAATGGGACAAGGGTTGTGCACCTTTTTAAAATGCCATGCCTATAGAAGTTAATATTTCCTATATATATATTTTATGATATTTAATATATGAACTTTTGTTAACTAGAGTCGAAGAACACTTAATTGAATTTAATTTCAAAGACGTATGTGCTTCAATGAACAATTCTTTTTGTTATTTATATATATATATATATATATATATATATATATATATATATATATATATATATATATATATATATATATATATATATGTTTTTTAGAGGGGTATTTTTGATGTAACAACTTTCCTTTCCTACTAAGGTTGATGCCGTAGCTATATTATATTATAGGCTATATTGCAATGCATGAATATGCAATATATACTTTTTCTCATTGCATTTCACTATGCAGCATTATTTTGATATGGGCGGTGCCAGAGAGATTAGCCAAAGATGATTGGCTCAGACTAAATTCAATATGGCAGCGTGCAGGTCATGTACTTTCGGGTGAGAAACGAATTTAACATGTCTTTTAAAACTGCGATTTGAATTTGAATGCAAGTATGAAAATACTTCCCATATAACTGTCAGTTTTAACTCGAAAAATACTCTTGTTGTTGCCTGAATGCAGGAAAAAGCCTTCAAAGCAGTCACGTTTCACAAAAGACAGTCGTCAGCAGTGCGTGGAAGTGAACGAGAGTGATTTGTTCCCTTAAAATATTCTTTAGAGATGTGCTTGTGCAGTTTTTGGGCAAGAATGATTTTGCGCACACAGTCGTGTGTGTGTGTGTGTGTGTGTGTCAGCATCTGCGTTTCAGTGAGCCGCTCTGTAATCCATGCGACCTTTCTTTGTGTTCAAGCCATACAGTAAGTCAATACTCTCTTTCTGCCGGCACAATCTTTAAACTCTTTTATTTTATGCAGACAAGCAGAATTCCACATTAGCTTATTTCCAGGGGGCGCCGTTGGAAGTCGTGGAAGCACCTCTAGCCATGTCATTATAATATATTATACACAAATTTGCCGCAGATCACTTTCATCCTGGGCAAATGGCTGCGGAGAGACGGAGAAATGAGAGGGAAGGGAGGCAACAGCGCGGCCGTGCGCCACCATTCAACAGAATCCAATTTACAGAGGCAATGAGGGATATGACACATAATGTATACTAATTTCACATCAGGCTAATATAACCTCAAACATGCTCTCTTTACAGAACGCGCATACATAAGCGGCACGGCCCCATCCCAGGCTTGGAAAGCTAAAATGCTAAAACATCACAGCACGACACTCTCTGAAGGGGTTCTGCGAGAGTAATTGGTGACTTTTATTTCCCCACACTAAACAGAATTAAGCAATATTAGAAGCAATATGTCAATTGTGATTCATGCATATTGAAACTTGCCGCTAGATTTAATATCCGCGCATCTTATACTTCATCTTCTGCACCAATCGACCGTTGAAGTGTAAAAGTTGCATTAAGAATAAGAAGCAATCCACTTTGTTTAACCTAGATAATAGGTACAGTAACCAACCCAGTGTTTTTAGAGTGTAGGAAATATTATTGAATTAATTAGCTAAATGTCACATACTGTACATGAACAAAAATGAACTGAAATGAATAATAAGCATATGGACAATTTTCAAAGTTCTGTCACTTTTATTTCAGGCTCTGTGTTTATGTTCAGTTCATTTTCTTCAATAGCACCGAAAACAACTTATTCATTGCCATTAAAGTGAAATTACTGAACCTTGCTACCTGGTCTCACAGCATAAAAAATACCTTGGTCGTACCAACAGGTACATGTTAGTGCAGTTTCCAAAAGAAATGAACACTAGAGGCGGTAAAATTCTGAGATCTTTTATTCCTTTTTCACACAAATGATCAATAAAGCGTAATTTATGCACAATTACTTTACTCAAAATAACGTTAATATGCTGGGATGTTTGAAAACGGATGCTTTTGAATGTTTGCGTCACATATCCAGCGTCAAATCTGTGAGTTTTGATAGCCGGTAAGTTTGTTCTGCGGATCACAGAGTACAGAGATGTTCTTGAGAGACGAGGAGCTCCGGTCTGAATCTCGTATAACTACACTTCGACAAAACAGCTCAAATCTGCGTAAAAAGAAGTTGAAATGACAGTTGTATCAACAAATGCCGTTTCAGTTTTGCATTAGTTAACACTATCGTGTTGGATTTGGTGTAGGGCATATTTCCAACATGATAAAGCATTAACTTTCAGTGATAGTCCACGAATATTTCAATTCTGAACCGCCTCAATATATCAATGGCGTTCCTGCAGTACCAGGGTTCACGTATTGAAGCTGTGTTTTAGTGCTATTTCTCTTTAAATCTGTGGTGAAAAGTGCATTAAGGCACGTAAAAATGGTGTTGCACGAAAAGTGCACAGAGGTACATATTTTTATGAGACCAGGTTGGAACCTACACATAGGAGCCTGAGAAAAATGCTCATTTTAGATAAAAATGCAAAACGGAATTTCGATGCTTTCGTATCTGAACCCTTCGGTGGGTCCTACGACAAGACGAACACTGCAACAACAGTAAAGTAATAATATTTGGTACTCTGAGTTCATTTTATACCCGAAACACAAGATGCTGCCAATTTTGAATGAAGCATTTCCACTGACGTCGAACTGCATCCAGCTATGACAATGCTAACGGTTATGCGTTTAATTTTAAAGTAAAAATGTATTAATTTGAGTTTGAATAGCATTTTGCATGAAACCAGAACAGCCTTATGCTGGACGCCCATATCAGACCACTGGATGGCGTGACTGACCAATCGGAATCGAGTGTTTGGCAAACGGAGAGATGCAGGCGTATCACTTATCATTCACTTTCTTCGCAGATAACGACGCGAAAGAGAGGCGGCGACGACTGAAAATTCATTATTTGCGAAGGTAATTGTTTTCCCTCTGCTTTGCATCATCGAGAACCCGTGTCCTTGACTGTCTAAACCAAAGGCCGTGTGACTGTGAAAGGCCATTTGTCTCTGGGACGTTCAGATAAATGACCAGCTGAAATCCTCCTCTGCGTAGAGTCGTTTCATATCCACGCGCAGCGGAACAGCTGTACTGGTATGTTAGTATGCACATGAAGCGCATGTCTGCGTGTTGGCTAGAAGAGATACTGCGCAGCATATGACCGCATATCTCCCTGTTGACATTTAGAGAGTTTTGGTATGCAAATGAAACTCCATGTATGTGCCATCTGTGTAATGTCTTTTGTTGCGTATGTGCGCCTGTAAATTGAGCCCAAGAGAGAAAGTGAGGCCATTCCACATAATCAGGCACAAAAAAACACACACAAGCAACACACATTTTCTGCTGTCGGACGTAAGTGAAGGTTGAATGCTAAAAATGGGCATATTCTTTTATTAATAGCATACAAAATGATAAAAACGTACAGTTGCTTCAACTGAAAGAACTGATCTTAGACGTACATTTCTTTGATTTGGCTTAAGATGCGCAACAGTAATGCTTTTTACTAAGGCGTGTTTATAAAAATTACTTAAATGTCCTAATCGAACTATGGCCTAAACCTGGTTTAAACTAAACCCTGACTGTGAAACCGGGCCTTTAAAAAAATAATAAAAAAAGGCTTTTTTTAAAACAAGCAAACGCTGACTCCAGATTTATTTACCGTTTATTTATTGGTTTATTTCATAGATGCTTTGCTGCCTTCTTCTAAACTGATACTGTGGAGGCAACAAAAAAATCATACGGGAGATTACATCTTTTAAAAGGGTGCTTTGTCTGTTTTATTAAATATATACAATTTTTAAATAACTTTTTGACAAATGGAACCCGACGATTTCCAACCACTGTGTTAATGATCATGTTTAAAGCAAAAAGTTGTGACTTCTTCTCCACAGTCTGCGTCACCTTTGTTCCAATATGCTAATGCCTGCATATCTGAATAATATTGGAACGAATTTGCATATTTTGACAACTTAAACCAACGCGAAATTTAGTTTTCGCGCATTTAGCTTTGTCAAAGTTTTATTTTCGCTAGTATTTCCGCCTCCAAAAATCACAAGAAAGCAATGCGTAAATTAAGCGGAACGCAAAATAATTTTAGGTGGACTGTCCCTTTAACAAAGGACTAAATGAAGCCATGTGAAGACAAAAGAGAATTTCCTCCCACTGTTTTTTTTTTTCTTCCATGCACAATCTCTGCCAGACCAAAAGTGCTTCAGAGTTCATTTGTCACTTCACAGATCACTAGTTCCTGTTAAGAGCGGCTGAACGCGGGAGCCCAAATGCGCGCCGGAGAGACGTGTCGCTGTTTGTCATGCCGAGAGAGATGCATTGCGATTTGCACAGGATGTGTGAAGCCTCACCCCCCGTCCCGTTCCGTTCCGCCACTTCAGGGGCCCGGCCGCGTCCACGCACACCCATCCTTGATGTGGGGACGAGAAACATCTTTTATCACCATTGTGCGGTGCGGCGCGCGCGGTCCAGATGGAGGGATAAAACATGCATGAGTCGCCCGCAGCTCTGAAAATAATTATACTCATTTACCAGAGACAGAGAGAGTGCATCCAACCAAGTCACCACCCATCACAGAGACGAGCTCCCAGCATACTAATGAAGACGCGAGACAATGACTGACCACCGGAGAAATGGCGAGCGCGCGAGAGAATGCGCGCC
Source organism: Puntigrus tetrazona (assembly GCF_018831695.1). Classification (NCBI taxonomy): domain Eukaryota; kingdom Metazoa; phylum Chordata; class Actinopteri; order Cypriniformes; family Cyprinidae; genus Puntigrus; species Puntigrus tetrazona. The sequence continues at coordinate 135,588 of NW_025048049.1, read as the reverse complement.
CGTAACTTTTAAGAAGGGGTGAGGGAAAGTGAGTGAGAGAGATAGACAGGTGTCCGGCTCGACTCGGGAGGAGTTTAACAGTGCCGTAGTTGTCCTTAAAATGATATTTCACCCGGTAATGAAAACCCTCAGAAAATGCATGCACCCGTTCATGAAGACGAGTTTGTTTCTTCATCAGAACAGAATTGGAAAAATGTAGCATTGCATCAAGTTCCACACCGATCCGGTCCGTCTCATGAAGTCAAAATCTGTGTGCTTTTAAGAAACAAATCGGTTTTTAGCTTTAAATAAACTCCTAATTTAGATGTGACATGCCATTAAAACAATATTATGGATGGTTTGTCCATAAAATGTAATCAGTACTCATGTATAGATGCTGTAAAAGGTTAGATAGAAAAAAAAAAGACTTTTATGGCTACCCACCACCACTAAAATAATGAAATTTATTAATTATGAATTTACATAAAAAAACTAAAAATCTATATATATATATATATATATATATATATATATATATATATATATATATATATATATATCTAAAAATCTATCTATCTATCTATATATATATATATATATATATATATATATATATATATATATTTTTTTTTTTTTGTATGTAAATGTAAATTCACAATTAATAGATTTCATTATTTTAGTGGAGTATATATATATATATATATATATATATATATATATATATATATATATATATATATATATATATATATATATATGTATGTGAAAAAAAATATATATATATATATAAATATATATATATATGAAATACAAAACCAAAAAAAGCTAGGAAATCTGGCAATATCCGGCAATTTTTTATTTATAGATTATACAATAATACAGTATAGATTTTGATTGAAAAAAATCAAACATTCAACAAGATTTTTCAGAGAAGTTGCATATAATGCTGCGTTAAATCATATGCTGTTTTTTCACTCTATATGATAAACCAGCCACATGTCTCTACTGTAGCATTTTTACATTTTTTGACAGCGTGGATGAACATTATGCATTATCAATGTAATTCCTTGCAAAATCTTGTTATGTTCGGAATAAGCATAGTCTTTTACTGCTGCTGCAATAGACTGTGAATGTTCTGTGCAGAGAATGAGCGGGTGACCTGTTACGTTTGCCAGAAATGTTCAGTGAACAACAGAGCTTGCTGCATGCTGTGCTGTATCCCACAATGCAATGCTCTCAACTTCACCTTCCATTTTCAATGTTATGGATGAGCCAAAAGTAAACTGGCACAATTCTAACCAGGTAAAAAAAAGTTTTATTTTTAACGTGATCGTGACACAAACTCAAAAAATGGACAAAACTGCACGGATATCATGAAATATTTATTTGTTAGGTTTTTTTAATGATAATAGCCTATATGTGTAGTATATATACATACATACATGCATCTCTGTTTTAAGGGGTGGGTCCTTTAAGGAATTAGCCACTTTTATGATTGACTAACGTCACTGCATGGAAGCTGTATTAATATCCCCTCACTGTTGCATGTTTTGACAACACAGTCGAAATGAAATGGTCTAAGCATCATGAAGTCCTTGACTTATACTTTGTGATGCAGATGCAGTAAGATCTAGTTCTTTGTGAACTCCCCGTGACACCGTGCCTCGTTCACAAAACAAAATACTCCAAAAATATCACCAGCCTCCAAATGATCTCGGATGCCAACTGTCCGCTTATTCCTTATGCTAGGATCCTTTCGATATCCGCGTAAATACGTGAATGAGCTGTTTAACCCAAACACGTCACGCTTTCACTTGATTTGTCCTGACAGTGGACTCCAGTGCCTGGACTGTGTCGAAAAATGCATCCGACAAGACAGCGGGAGTCTTTGTGATGTCTCTTTGATTTTGTACGCCAGTGGGCGGAGCCTACTATTTGTCTATTCGTCGACAACTTCCTATGGAGTCAGCTTTTATGATTAAATAATACATTTTTTTAAAGAAGAAGATGTTTTAAGCTATGAAACCTGTTGATTTCTCAAGACATGTCCTCTTTAATCATAATAATATATATATATATATATATATATATATATATATATATATATATATATATATATATATATATATATATATATATATATATATATGTGTGTGTGTGTAAAATAGCTGGCTTATATTGTTAATATAAACTAGTGCAGCTATGTAGGGCAGTCATTGCATGTACACTTTAGCATTAATGCACCCAAATATTTGGATGCAGAAGAGAGTGGTCTTCTGGAACCGGCACAGGCTACAGGTAACTCTCGGCCTGCGGAGACCCTTCACGGACATCGTGTTTTTGGGATGTGCATTCTGCCGCCGGCGCTACAGTAATTGATGAATGGGCTGTTTAAACGGTGGAATATGAATGAACAGCAGGTCCCCTTGAGAATATTCAGCAGTATTGTAATCAACCCTGCTGATAGTGTCCCTACCTTTGACTAATGGCCTTAAAAGAAGCCTCTTAGAGCTCCGTTATTAAATTTACGATTCACACAGCCGGGCGTCCCATCTCTGACCCAGTCGGACTTCCGTGCAACAGACTGAATGATTACCCCGGGTTGCTCTAAGACAGTGAAATTATTAAACAATATTACGGCTCTCTACATTTAGTGAAAAATGTAATGGATTTAGACCTCCATGAATGATTCAAACTGAGTTTTATGTTTGGTAATGAAGCTCATAAGTTTAAGATTCACAATGCATTGCTTGCATGATACGAAAAGTCCCTGTTGTATTTTATCACACGAATGCAGCCGTGATTAAACGGCACTAAGATGTGTAGTGTTTTTTTTATTTTTTTGTAATGCCTAAAACGATTTGGCATGTATATTAACATGCTGCATGAACCAAGGCCGTGATGATGTGACAGATACACTTTTTTTCAAATGTTCTTTGTTCTTGAAAGAACGTGTTTGTGTGAGGAACATTTTACTTATCTAAAGAACCTTTTGTGGAATGCAGGGGTACCTTGAATATTTATTTTTAAGAGTGTACCATTGAACAAAATGAAATATTTGAATAATTTGAAACACCGGCTTTTCCGAAAGCGGTATTATTTTAGCTTGTAACACGCCTAATATTTATAGTTTCCCTCTCTTTGCACTCCAGTGAACCTGTTGGAAAACTTTCCGGACGGAGGTGGGAATCCGCTCAATGAGCCTTGATTTATGTCTTTCGATATTAACACATTTTTCATCCAGAGGCCGGATGGAAAGCAAAGCTGATGAAGGATGGGAGGTAATCAAGGGTCTAATGTGGAGCAATGCCTGACCACAAATGAGTAATGAAGTTGCTAAGAATTCAAATGGCATTAGTTCAGACATTATATAATGAATATTACATTGACTTTCAGCCGTTCTATAATGTCCCCTGGTAAAGTAACGGCAGGTAACGAATGTTTGGCCCACTTAGACCATATCTGCTAGGTTTCAAGCTATGTTTTCATCGCTTTCGATAACATGAGGCCTAGTATATTTAAATATGTATGGAAAATAGATGCACTTTTCACTATTTTTATGATTTGTTATGAATGATTAATAATCGGTGCATTGTGGAATATTGCACTAAATGCATGCATTAATCAGAGTTGCACTAATACATATGCCTTATATAGTCGAAATAGTTATATTAAGCATGTATAGATTCAGAACAGTACACTAATAAACGCATGCAAGTGGCCTTTAGCAACAGTCCTCTGAGACTCAGCATTGACAAACCTACAAGCAGTAATTGGACCATTACGAGTCCCTGGGATCTGTATTGATTTTTCTGTTTTTAGGGCCCAGTCAAATAGTCATGGTCTAGACATCAGGGCTTGTTTCTTAAGTCCTTCCGCCATAATCAGCATATGTTGGCCGTGCATTTCCATGTGGAGTTTAATACAGGATTATGCTGGATTAAAGATGATCATCATCTCTCTAAATTGCGCTTATCCTCCAGTTTCTTGAGAGAGGGAAACGTAAATAATTGGCTTTGGTGGTCATGATGAATCAGGATATTGGACACAGACCCCTGCATTTAAATCCGAACCGATCATGATATGGATTGGAGCACGGAGAAAGAAAGCTCTGTTACAGCTTCCATAGTAACCAGCAGATCTTGTGATAAACTGAATCAGTTTTTAAAGGTTTAGTGAGTGTGAATGCATTAGTGTGGAAGCCCGTTTCCACCACGGAATAAAAACATTTTACAAAGTCATTGGAATTTGTTCCTCGCAATTCTCACTTTTTCACATCTCTCAGTTGAGTTTTTTGACCTCTACATTTTTCTAAATTCTGACTTTAAATCTTTCAAGTTTTTTGTTCTTCTAGATTCAGAATTTTATAAAAAAACATATAAAGCATAATTGCAATTTTTTTATCTCACAATTCAGACTTTTTTCTTGTAACTGCAAGTTCATATTCATATTTCACAATTATGTTTATATGTCACAACCCAGTGTATATCTCACAATTCCAAGTTGATCAATTCTGTTTATATCTCACAATTCTATTTATATCTCAATGTTATATTTATATCTCGTACTTATTCTGTTTATATCTCATAATTCTGTTTATATCTCATAATTCTGTTTATATCTCATACTTTCAAGTTTATTTCTCACAATTAAATTCATATCTCACACTTCCAAGTTTATCAACTCTGTTTATATCTCACACTTTCAAGTTTATTTCTTACAATTCTGTTTATATCTTTCAATTTTGTTTATATCTCACAATTCTGTTTATATCTCAATGTTATATTTATATCTCATACTTCTGTTTATATCTCACAATTCCAAGTTTATCAATTCTGTTTATATCTCATAATTCTGTTTATATCTCATACTTTCAAGTTTATTTCTCACAATTTAATTTATATCTCACGTTTATCAATTCTGTTTATATCTCACAATCCAGCTTATATCTCATAATTCTGTTTATATCTCATAATTCTGTTTATATTTCATAGTTCTGTTTATATCTCATACTTTCAAGTTTATTTCTCACAATTCTGTTTATATCTTTCAATTCTGTTTATATCTCACAATTCCAAGTTTATCAATTTTGTTTCTATCTCACAATTCTGAGTTTATAACTCACAACTCTAAGTTCATATTACAATTCCAAATGTATTACAAAATATTAAATCGTGAGATAAAAAGTTACTTTTTAATGTTTTAATCCTTGTGGCAGAATCTATACAGTCGTGCTACATAAACAACAGCTTTACCGGTCCTGTAGCTCCGCCCCAAACTCATACGATTGGCTGAGGCAGAAGTTTTGTGTTCCGACGTTTATAATCCGCCGCAGAGATATCATCCGGAGCGTTTAAGGGAGCGTTGTGTAAAGAGCGAGTTTGGGACAGACTGTGACTTCCTACTGGCTGAAATATTCATCAACTGCTGTCTGAGGGAAACACATGCGCTAATGCCTACAAGCTCAGCGCCAAGGGCTCTTTTCACATCGTCAGTCACAGGACATCACATCAAACGCTCATCTGAACAAAAGAAAGGCCCAGTGCAGCCAGATGCACCAAACCTGCCCACACGCTCCGAGATAAAAATACACAGCGATCATGACAAATCATGACAAACAGTACGGATATGGCTCACATATGAGTCTCTGAGGGCTCTGGTGTGATGTGGTCATGTTTAGTCCTCTATAGACCATACATCACTGGCTGTAATGCCTCATTATAACACACGACTCTCATTCTGGCCTTTATATAAAACAAGTTTGATGCACCTACACTGTATGCAGTAGAACGGAATAAATAAATACATATAGACTACTCTTATTTTTATACATTGTATTTATTATTATATACTTCTGACGGCAGCCAGTGCTTCACACAGAGATCTGATCTGATCATCATCAGTCTGTCTGGAATGACACGAAGAAACAGAACAAACCGAGACGGGCTAAATCCTGAAGAACTGCAGCGTCTCCAAGATGCTTCAAGAAACCTACCTGCAAAAGGTAGCTGAGGGCAAAAGATGCTTCAAACGCAAAGTATGGTCAAACCAAATGTTGAGTTCGTTTAGTTAATAGAAGTTAATTGATAAAGAAAATATATTTGTTACATTATTTTTGACAGCATACTCATTTTACAGCATTTTTCCAAACTTCTCTCTCTCTCTCTTTATATATATATATATATGTATATATATATATATATATATATATATATATATATATATATATATATATATTATTCTTATGAAATTATGGGGTAAATATAAATCTAATATGTTTTTGATCAATTGTTTTTCACGCCAGGCGATGTTTACAGGTTTCCGTTCTTTTAAACTAAATTGGCTCACTGTATATTTCCGCGGCTATCCTTAAAATAGCAGACACTGTAAATGTTTTATTAAAAAGTTTCATTTACGGCAAAGTCTGATATCTACAGATATCCCAAGATTCTGTGCTCCAGCTCAGGCAGGCAGGGCAATATGACACAAGATAGATGCGTCTCATTTGAGACGAGCTTTGCATATTCAGGAGCCGCTATAATAAAGTCAGATGGATGGGGTGTGCATCGTTCATGATAGGTAGAGGAGGAGCGGGATGAGAGAGAGAGAGAGAGAGAGAGAGAGAGAGAGAGAGATGTAAACAGTGAGTGACACGGTGCTCTAAAATAAGCCCTTCATAACCCTTGTGTCTCCTATCTGACAGTAGCTGTAAATCCCAAATGTAATGATGATACGGCTGCAAAAGCAGCTCTGTGAGGCCTCCGGATACAATATCTGAATGTGAGCAATAATTCAAGACTCGAGCGGAGGCCTTCTTCCTCTTCTTCAAGGCTTTAAAAGACTGATCAAAATCTAGCAACGCATAATGACTGCCATTGAAGGACTCACTGCCCATCAGCAGCCCGCGCGAGCGTTCGGTTTTCTATAGGGTCTTTGTCTGGTTTCCCGCATTTGCTAGATTTTAGAAAGTCCGTATTATCCAATGCAGCGGTTTAAGACGGGAACGGTTCACATTCTCTGATAACCTGAGCAGCTGAAGCGGCGTCGGTCAGAAAAGAACGCGCGTGGATGAGGTTTTATTTGATGATGACGGCATGGTGGGGGGGGTGATAACATGCACTGATTAATCAAAAAAAAAGTTTGATCAATGTTCAGATCAAACCATATTTAATCCTTTACTTGCATGTAGCTGATTAAAATAAAGTTTGAATACGAATATTGCATAGACTAAAACCCTAGATATATATATATATATATATATATATATATATATATATATATATAGATATATATATATATATATAAACGGAAACTTAATATATTTCTTCTAGTTGCCAACATTTCCCATTTTTAAGTATACCTTGTAAATACCAATAAAATGTTCATATATATATATATATATATATATATATATATATATATATATACTATAAACTATACTATATTAAATAACTATATGCTAAAGCTGATTCTAATATAACACTGTGATATTTTATCTAGCATGAAAATGGCATCTGATGTTTTCAATTCTGTTGAAATTAAATGACTATGTTTCAAAAACATTTTTTTTATCATAGGCTGCTATTTACTGTATACAGAATGTAAAACACTGTAAATTATATTCCTAACGAAAAATGTCTGGACATTACAAATGTCACTGTTTTAAAATCTATTTAATTTTTATTTTTATTATTATTATTATGCACATTATTTAGGATTTTGGAACATTTGGAAACATTACGGAAAAGTTACTTTTGAACGTTCTCTGAAAATCGCGAAACAATTTGTGACACTAAAACTATAAGAGCAACCAGATAACTTTGACTGAATGTTTTATTGACATTACCGGATCGATATCCGTTCATAACTTTGAAAAAAAAAAACTGGCATGCGTGTTAAATTTACAAAGTGGCGTATAATTGCAACCTGAAGCCTGCACTGGATTCGTTCATATTCCAGTTTGCGTAAAGAAATCTGTAATCTGTAGTAAAAAGTGTTTAGGCACACAAACTTAAATACGCTCATAAAGAGGGTGTTCACGCGTTTCCATTGAAGAATGTGTGGCCGTGAGCGCCGCCGTGTGGCCTGAAGCTGCATCTGCAAGCCCTCAAAAACACGCGAGAGAACCGCTGTCCAAACCGAGGCCTGAAAGCAATCGCGCTCTTTGCAATCAACGTTAAGTAGGTTATTTATTTTTTCTAATTCCTTTCCATCTAAATACGCATGTCGTGCCGTGCACGTGCTTGTTTACGTGATATCCAAAACGACTTTCATGCTTTTCCTACGGAGGAGTTGTTCTTACACAACCCGGGCATGCATTTTTTAAAAGCAGTCGCGCGGTTTGAATAGTCTGCAGTACGTCTGAAGCCGCCGCGCATGCAACTTTAATGGCGAAACTAGATTAGTCATTGAGTTCACCCGGTGGAAACGCGCAAAAATCACTTCACGGCGGAGCAGATCGACTTGTCTGGCGTGTTGCGCTTTGTAAAATATCACGCTCGCCGATGTTACAGCATGCGCTCGCACCAAAAGAGCTTCGCGCGTCTGTCACAAGTCTCGTTTGGGAATTGCATTTATTTATTTATTTATCAGGCGGCAGAGTTGCCAAATATCGGTATAAGTCAGATTAGACGGAGATCCGCTTTGAGGGTCTGACGGTGGTGAATAATTTACGCAGACAAACGCGCGGGTTTAACGCGAGCGGTGATCGGTGGCGTCTGATAACGCGCAGGTGCGCACTTTGTCGTTTTAACGTCAAGCCCCTTGATGGAGTGAGAGAATGAAAGTCGGCCTTTGGTTGGGATACGCAGTTGTGAATGGAAATTGACAAATAATGCAAGCGCGTGCGCCGGGAAAATTAATTGCGGCTCGCGCTGAGCCGAGGTGTGACGGCGCTTTGAATAGAGGAGGAGATAATGACTTTATCATCAAAGCGCCGCGTAAATGACAGCCGGCGGACTGGAAATGAGAAATAAAGCGCCTCGGAAAGTCACTTCACAAAACGCGCAGATCAGCTGATGGCAACCGGTCCGCGTTTGTTCGTCAGCTTGCTTTTATTTGAATGATAAAAGCTGAGGTTTGTAGGCCGTGCTCGCGCGCCGGCGGAACGCCTCAGCTTGGTTTACCTTCGTTATGAAAACATCGGTGCGTTTTGAGATGCGTAACGTCTCGGAACGCGTTAACCCTTTGAATGCGAGTTATGAGCAAAGCGAAACGAACAGAACGTTCCTTTAAAGTTATCTGGCCTTTAATGGAGCTCTGGAGGTGCTGCGGGAACGCTCAAAAGGAGCACACCTGTAATATTTGGTAAAAATGTATTTCCTTAATGCGTGCAGTCGGTAGGTTATTGTATTCGTGTAGTTCAGTTTAGAGAAGAGTAGAGTTCAAAGGTGCTCCGTTGGGGGAAAAAACAGCATTTGTTGGTTAGGTATGTTTTGAAGCTGGGATGCTGGCCAGTGTTCCATGATATCAAGCGCAATGCATTGTGGGATATATGTTGTGTTGCGCATTTTGTCAAATTCAGTAGGTCGTGCACATTTTTGGCACGCTGCGCTCAGATTATGTCTACCGCAGAAAGTAGTATCCTGTCGTGATCGGTCTGCACACAGAAAAGACCGGCGCTGGATCACCGCAAATGCGTATCGAAACAAACGCAGGCCATTTGGCTGGTCTTCGGCTGGTCATGTGTTGATTCGACCAGGTTCAAGACCAGCAAGGAACCAGAAGAAACCAGCTTCAAGACGTACCTTACGCTGTTTGTTTCCACAGGGTTTCTGCTCGTTAATGACGTTTCGTCATAGAATGTCAGAAACGGTGCTCGCATGCTGTTTGCAGAATTATAAAATGGGATGCTTCCGGCCGTAACATTCACATAACTCGGGAATAATGCTTTGATGTGTTTTCAAAACTTTTTGATTAACATTTCGAATGTTACTACTATTTTACAATGTTCAGAAAACCTTCAGGAATATCATATGTATATGTATGTATAAGTATATATGTTTATGTATGCATATGTATAAATATGTATATGTTATATGCGTGTATATATATGTGTATGTATGTCTGTATATGTATGCATGTGTGTATATGTAGGTATATGTGTGTGTGTATATATATATATGAGAGAGAGAGTGTGATATCAGTTGTATTGGTCTTTTATGATATTAAGTGAATATGTTTTGATGTAGCTCAAACGATAGAGCAGGAGCTAGCAACACCAATGTCATGGGTTCAATTCCCAGGGAATGCATGAATTTAAAAAATAATAGTCACTTTAGATAAAAGCATCTGCCAAATGCACACAATTAAGTGAGATACATAGGCCTACTGCACATGATGCACTAAATACACCCTAACACAGTGCATTGTGGGATACAGGTCAAGCTGCACATTTTGTCAAATTCAGTAGGTCATGCACAATTTTTGCATACCGCGCTCAGCTTATATATACCGCAGAAAAATAATATCCTGTCAGGATCAGTCTGCACACATAAAAGACCAGCGCTGGCTCACTGCAAATGTGTATCGAAATAAACGCAGGTCATTCGGTTTTTATATTAGATTTCAAATATTTGTCGTGATGCTCTCGTTCCGTGCGCGAGGCCTTTGTAATCTCACGCCGGTAGCGGGGCCCGAGAAAGCACGAGCGCACAACAAACAAACGCCTTGTTTTTCTGCGGGCCCACAATCTCATTCTGCGCTTCGGAGTCTCTGGAGGGAGTCTTTCAGTCGCCCTTCACCTCGCTGTGGGTCCCGATCAGCCCGCGTGTCGTCTGTCAAATCTCCACGCGGGAGAAGAAAAAGACTCGGAATGAGGGAGCGCCGCATCCGAATCCATTCCCCGGGTAATTCATCTCCTGCTGCGTAAAAGAAAAATGAGTGGAAAGAAAGTAAATACTCTCCATTCAGAGACAGATGCATCATGGGATGCGCGCCGTCTTCCTCTCCGCTGCCTCAGTCGTCTAAACGGAGAGCGTCCCGAACCCTAGACGCCTCGATCAGAGGGAGCACAATGAAATAACCATATCGGCCGTGACATTTCGCCGTGATTTTTTTTTCTCAGAGGAACATTTAATTTTATTCATCGCTCAGAGCTTGACGGGAGCAAAAGATGCAGATTCTGACCTGGAAGAAGCCATTAGTCAAATTACACACACCGTCTAGGTCTTTACAAAAGCCAGTATCTGACACCGGCCTCTTTTATTGCAGAAGAATGATGGCAATTCTAGCGTGACACGTTCATTTCTTTGGTTCAGACAGGCTGCGCGAAGGGCTTGGGTGAGGAATTTCTTTGTCGTCGCAGAACAAAGCAGAAAACAGACACAGCAACGTTAAGGGAATATGATATTTTGTAAGAGGGAGTTTAACTACGGCGCACGATCACAGCGGAGCGCCATATGGTTAGTTTACTGCATAATTCAAGCGCTCCGTATACCATCAAACGCACTGAAGGGAGGTCGCGGGGTCGGCGGTTGGGTTTCCGATTGCCACAGATATTTCATTTGAATTATAATATAATTTCACGCTTTTATGTGATAAACAATCAAATAAAGGCCATGTTTAAAAGGGTCGTGAACCGAGAACACAAAATTCCTATGATCTTTTGGCATATGAAAGGTCGCTGTGCTATAAAACATCCTGTAAGATTTAGATCTCTGTTGTTAGTCTAAAAACCAACTCTGCTTAGCTCCGCCCACCAGTTGACATTTTATATCATTTTATATTAATTTCAGTTGATTTTTGATGTAATTTTAAGTTTAACTAACTACAAAATGCGTCCAAATTTAAATATCCAATAGGCCAAAAAATAAAAATGCACTATATTATATTGTATTACATAAAAATGCTGTACAGTTGCTTTGTAACGTTTTGTTTTTACTTATTTTCATGTGGCCTCGTGGAGATTAAAGGAATAAAAAAAATACTTTTTACAGACAATATCTTGAGTTATCGAGGCATGAGTCAAAATCAATTTATTTTTCTTTCAGTCTCCAAGAGACCCAAAAAAGTAAAAATTACAATTACAATTACAAAGCAACTGCACAATAAAAAATGTCAATATATAATATAATATAACATGTTTCAATAATTGCAAGATCTGTAAATTTTTTTCCTTTAATCGCTATGAGGCCAAAAAGAATAACTTGCAAAGTGACTCTTCTATTCTATTCTATTCTATTATATCAAATTATATATTAATGCATTTTCTTTACTGATTAAAGTATGTCAAAATTAATTCATTTATTCCTTTAATCTCAAAGCCCCACTAAAGTAAAACCTACGACGCAACTGTAAAATATATAATATTTTAATTTTTATTTATTTAATTAATTTATTTTTTAATTATGGAGGTCAAATTTTCTTTTTCCGTAATCTCCATAAAGTTTAAATAAAGTTACAACCCATCTGTAAATAAGCGTGTCATTTTTTGGCCAGCGAGTTTTGTGAACTAGTTCTAGTTTCAGATGTATGACGGCGTCTTGTTATTCCATTCCACGCTGGATTTTTAATCAGGTCCGACCTCGAACAGACAGTCGGTATGATTATGTATGAGAGGCCAAAAACATATTAGTTATGATGCCACTGCAAACAAAAGAGAGCAGGGCAAAGTTGTGCGTTGAATCTCTGGGGTGTTTTGCAGCTCCAGTGCACAGGAGTAAGGGCCGCTCATCTGCCGTCTCCCATTATTCATGAAACCTTTTTTTTGGGGGGTTCGTTCTCTTTCCTCTCATTTCCACTCCGAGTCCGAGGGTTTGCGTGACATTAATTAAACCCGGGAAACCTGCCGTGACTCTCAGCAGAAATCCGCCTCCGTTCGTTTGCCTCTTTTACGAACCGCCGGCTTCAGTGACCAACGAGACCAAGGGCCATCCGCTTCTAAACAGTCGCCTAATTGAAAACATTTGTCAGATGGAAAGAAAAACGCGTCACGGATAAAGAGGTCGTAAAGCATTTCGTGTGCTACTGTACGAAGAGACCGCGGCTGGGCCCGGCTGACTGTTACTGAGGAAACGGATGATGAGAGAGCGATGACGAATCCACCCGGGACCGAAGAGGTGCGTTCGGGCTGACAGCGAGAGCGGCCCGCTCCATTCATCTCCACCAATGGATTGTCATCCCGCAGAAGAATGACAGCACAGTTCAAGGCAAAGGAGGTGAGGAAGCGTCTGCGTCTGACAGATGTTTCCAGCTCACACTCATTCGGAAGACCCACATCCAGCGTTCACTTCAAACATCGCACGCTGTAACACATTAGGGTTCAAACCGAATCTAACACCGAACTAGACTTTCTCAGGCGCGCGTTTGATTTCCGCCACGGGAAAGTAAAAGTGTGACACATGAATCATTACCTAACGATTATGGTTCGGGTGTAGTTTATATAAAAAAACCTTGTTATGTCTAAAAATACGCACGTGTAGTAAACATTTCATTTTATTGCATCCCCTACTAGTGTACACGATCATCAAGTTTTTAGGTAAGCTATAAATGTCTTTTGCTCATTTTATTTAATTGAAAATACAGTAATATTGCGAGAGAGCCGCATTTAAAGTAAACGTTTTCTTTAGTCATATATTGTAAAATGTAATTTATTCCCGTGATGCAAAGCTGAATAACTCCAATCTTCAGTGTCAAATCATTTTTATATACAGATTTGCTTTAAAAACATTTCTTATTATAATCAATGTTAAAATAATAGTAAAAAAAAAAAAATCCCAGTATTTTCTGATTAACATAACAGTAAAGAACAGCATTTTGTAGCATTACAAAATGATTTTCTCTCACTTTTGATCAACCTAATACATGCTTTCTGAGTCAAACCTTTAATTTCTGCTTTAACAAATCTTTCTGCAGTGTAATTTTTTTAGTTACTGCATCCATAAACATTCATTTTATAGATTATTATTCACGTAGTATTCAAGTAGCTTAAAAGTTTCAAAGTAAAAAAAAACAACAACCAAAAAAAAAACCCAAAAAACAATAAATCACGGAACGGTGATGTTTCCTCATAATTAAACTTTTATTTCCAACTAATGTTTCTTTCAGAGCTTTTCATGCAAACCAGCCCTTTGCTGCCATCATGTGTATTTCTGAAAAAAAAAGTATATGATTTAAGTTGCATTCTTGGGAATGAAATGTTTTAAATACATTTTATTTAGAGTTTAAATGTAAGAAATTCAACAGCATATCAAAATAATAGCTCGAATATACGATATAATTATAGTTAAAGCGTACGTTTTTTGAAATTTTTTAAATCTTATTTTACATTTAATTTACACGTATTTTATTTTATTTGTATTAAAATGTAAATAAAAGGTAATCTTACTTAAAAAAACAAACAAAATAAATAAATAAGAAACTGTTGGACATACTGCGTCCAATGCAACTAGACAAAAGAGGCTGATGTGACACTCTGTGATGGGTGTGTGAGCGCTCTGCGCATGCGCGCTCATCCTTCTCTCCCTCCTGACCTCCTCCCGGTTTGTGCTGCGCCGCTGCCGCTGTTCAACTTCTCCCGTGAAAGCCGCTCAAAATCCTCCACACAGATCCTGGCACACACATGAGGCATGGCAGGTCTCTTCGGGAAGATCCAGATTGGCATTTATGTGGAGATCAAGCGCAGTGATGGTGAGTCACACCCAGCAGCAGCTCGTTTATCAGGCTGAGATGCAGTTTGTCGGTGCATCATCTTTGTTTAACCCGGTTAACCCTTTTAACGCAAGACATCTGGTGCAAGCGACGGGAAAGGCTTCATATTGGCCTGTGCATAAACATAATGCACCCTTCCGTCCTTGGCACGCCGCTGTAATGCCTGTTTTGGGGATGCATGCTCCTGCTAACCCGTTAGCGAATTTACGAACGCTACTATGGCGGAGGTCCGACTCATTAAATATTAACGACGTCCTCCTGACGTTGCTTGGTAACCGTGTTCGAGCGTCCGGGCGCAGAATCGAATTGATAGTCGTGAGCCCACGTCACCAGAACGCTTACGCGCCGATGTGAGGATTTCAGCCAATCAGAGAAGCGTACTGACGATACGCGACGGAACGTAATTAATATTCATAAGCGTGACCTTCGCCATAGTACATTAAGAAATTCGCAGTCCGTTAGCATCATCCCTGAGGAAGACGCCCAGAGACATCGCCTGCAAAACTCGTTTGTACTGCAGTTTTAGTTTAGTTTAGTGTCATTTTAGGAATATACACGTCTTAAGTTAAGCCAGGTTTAATTTCTGTCGTGTATATTACATATAAGACAAATAATTCATTCGAAACTGTAGTGCAGTAGTTAGTAGGCTAATCATTTAAACGTGTTAATTATAAATAAACACAAAATAGTACGCATTATATACATCGTAGCCTGATTTTAATACAGCGTGGGTGTAGTTATGCAGCACAGGGTCTGTAAGTGGAAGGTTGCAGGTTTGAGGCCTGAGCACGCGTTTAAAGGAATTAAAAAAAAAAATACACACCCTCAAGCCATCTGAAATGTAAATGAGTGCGGTGAATGGGTGCCGTCAGAATGAGTTCAAACGGCTGATTAAAAACATTACAGCAATCCACGCCACTTTAATTCACCGCTCCGCGATGTCTTGTGAAACCAAAATCTGCAAACGCGTAAGAAATAAACCCATCGCGATGTTTTTAACATAAACATTCAGTAAAAATCAAACGCGTGTGAATCAAGAGAGAAATATGCACAGACTAAACGCTGTTTATAAGTCCAAAGAGTTCTCAACAAATATGTGGGTGGATTTTGATGTGAGAGGAGAAGAAGATATGAACTTTTTCACTGGAGGAACTGTAATGCGCTTTTATTTTTGGGCTTTTTTTTAAGTGTTTGTAGTGCTATCAGAGACCTGTGGATTTCTGTTAATAAAACTGTTGTTTTGTTATGTGTTCCAGGAAGAATCCACCAGGCCATGGTGACGTCACTGAATGAAGACAATGACAGCGTTACGGTGGAGTGGATTGAAAACGGAGACACGAAAGGGAAAGAGGTGAATGTCTGATAATCATATTCAGTATGTCCGACACAATGCACCAAAAACAAAAGCGTATATGTTTCATTCATGGTTATTTGTCTTTGTAGTTGTGTGTCTGCAGCAGGGATCAAGGGAGATTTATTCTAAACCAGCTTTTGTACCTCTGCCTTAAATAGCTTTCGGGTTTATCAGCAGTCTTCAGTTATTAAATGCTGTGCATTAATAAGTGCATGAAAGATAAAAACCTAGACATTGCTCACATGCTAATGTAACATCAGATCACATGCTAATGTCTCCAAGCTGTCCTCATGAACGAATATGGATTGCAGTTTAGATCATGTGATCCTGAAAAAGTTTGATGAGAAACATGTGAGGAATAAACGTACTTTCCAGTCTTCGTAGATTCTCTATTTCATCTCATTGCTGTCCAGGAGAAACAGCTGAGATCTCGTTTTGAGTCCTGTGGGATGATTATTTTTAGCGCCTTTTACAATTGTGGAAAATCCTGCTCTTGATGCCCGCGCTCTCTCTGTGCGCAGATCGATCTGGAGAGCATATTTGCGCTGAATCCAGACGTTGCACCTGAAGAGGAAATCCCGCAAAGTCCCGAGACCCCTCCGCCGCCCGTGTCCAGTGCCATCAAAACCAACAAGATCCCTCAGAACAAGGTCTGTGTCCGTTTCGCTACACCTTATTAGTCGTAACCAGGAGGAGGAACGAGCAGGGCAGGAGACGGACAGATGATTGTAGCGCTCTCAATATGGTTTTTATAACTTCTCAGATGGATTTCTAGACAGGAGTCATAAAGTCATAAAAAACTGTTTCCAGTTTTTACGGTGAAATCAATACGGGCTGGGTCATTACTAGTCGTAAACACACACAAAAAAACAGTAAAACACCTAGCCTTGTGGCATCCTTTGTTACCCATAAGCCCTTGCGTGTGTATCTATCTACCTATAAAAACTACAAAAATATTAATTAGTTTTCATTTTTTCCATTTAATGGATTGCAAACCTACCATGATAACTTAACAAATGCATGCAGCGACTAGAAGGTGGTAATTTGGCATAAATTCGCCGTGAATGTTTCATCGCGTAGATGTATATTGTAGCTGAGTATAAATGCCGCAGACGTGTTTATTTGACTTCCGTTCATAATTTCCAGAATCGTCGAACGGTGGCACCACCGAAAAATGAAACGCCTGCAAGGGATAATCGAGGTATGATGTCATGCAGTAACATGATGAATGTTATTTTAATCTTGTAGTCATTTCAGATTGCATAGGATTTTAAAAAGTAGTAGTATTTATGCATTATAATAGTTCATCTTTTTATTGCAGTATTTTTTTTTTTTTTTTTTTTTTTTTTGTGCATATGTATTCATTTATTCACTTTTAGTAATTTAGTAATACAATGTTTTTGGTTTTATTTTATTTAAAGTAGTTGCCAAGGCTAAAACGTTTTCGTAGACAAAGATGGCCATTTTTTTTTGTTTGTTTTTTTCTCGATAGAGTTCTCGATAGAGTAATAATACAATAAAGCAAAAGCATTAAAAAGTAAGCCTGTTTTCCCCTTAATACGGTTCACAGCATCCCAGGATGCGCTTCACGAACTTTTCATTTGCCAAGTTTTGAACAATATTCCCATCTTGTGTGTTGTTTCAAAATTTTGATAACTTGCCGATTATTTTAACATGCTAGGCAAAAAAAGCTTGTAGCGTTTGAGCTGTGGTCAGTGACGCGATCTCCTTCATGCAGTCACTGTAGGTACAACTCGAGCACGGCCGAGCCAGCAAACCGAGCCTCCTCCATCAGCGCCCATCCCGCCTCCGCCCATCCAACACCAGACCCTACAGCAGCAGAACGGTACCGCAGCACCTCTCTAATGCATGCAATACCAGCTTGGAGTAAAAAAAGATGTCGCTTTCCGCGAAAATACGAAGCAGCGCTGTTTTCAACATCGATAATAATCTGAAATGTTTGTTGAGCATGAATCGGCATGTTATTGACATTAAACGCTGGAGGATTGATGCTGAAAAATTCAGCTTTGCATCATAAAAATAAATTACATTTTACAATATATTCAATTAGAAAACGGTTATTTTCAATCCTAATAATAATTCACAGTATTGCTGTTTTTACTGCATTTTTGATTGAAAAAAGTGAGCATGAGGTTTTTTGAGAAAAAAAAAAAGGTAGTGTAATTACTGACACACAGCATGTGTGTGTGTGTGTGTGTGTGTGTGTGTGTGTTCTAATGATGCTGAGAGTGTGATATCTGAAGTGGAGAGACTGAAGGGTCTTCGTCACTTCAGAACAAAAGCAGCATTTAGTGTTGTTTTCCAGAGATGAGCCCTCATGTTGCCATTGTTGAGGGAATCGCTCAGACACATTAAATGCATACTAATTCACACTGGCTTTAGATTTATGTAACAATAAACACCTGCTGCAGTGAGTTACGACTGATAGTTGTGAACTAGTTTGTAAAGTATTGCGCAGTGTTAGAGTTGTGTGTGTGTGTGTGTGTGTGTTTGCAGCTCGCAGGAAGTCCAACTGCGTGAAGGAAGTGGAGAAACTTCAAGAGAAGCGGGAGAAGAGACGATTACAGCAGCAGGAGTTGAGAGAGAAAAGAGCACAGGTGACAGAAAACACTGCGATACTATAATTATAAATAAAAAAAATGTGTATTGCCGAATGTGCATTGCAATTGTAACGTTATTAATGATGCTTATTGCACGTTCTAATTATTACATTTGATCTGTTTGTTTATTTATAATATACTGTAAATGTTATTGACTTGGAGACAAATAGCATGTTATGTTCTTCATTTCTAAGACACTTTAAAGCTTCTTCCAGGGTTATTGGAGTTAACTAAAACCGTTTAAAAAAAAGTTTTGTTACTTGAAATATATAAACCTGAAATCAAATAAAACAACTTAAATGGTGAACACTGAATTAAATTTTTTCTTTTTGTTTAGTTTAACTTTTTTAAACTTTTTTTAAAACCAAAATGAAGGTGAATAAAAACTGTATAGACATTTAAAAAAAAAAAATAAAAAAAATGATAAAAATATAATACAAAAAAAAATTGAATCATTTTAAAAACTAAAATGAAATGAATGAAAATTAATTACACTCTACAAAATGAATTCATGTTAGGGTTAGAATAACTCATTTAATTTAGAATGAATATCTAATGTTTTATTTATTAATCGTTAATTCGTTAATTTTCCGAACTTTGGTTCACATGGCCAATATTATTTCTTATTTAACTCAGTGGATGACATTCAATTATTATCTTTTTCTAATGAAATTAATTTGCATTTCTAATTAAAATTAGTAAATAAAAATGTCTTGACTGTCAAGGAGGACCTGACGTCTTAAGTACAATCAAGTTTGAATGAAACTTTATCACTCACCGCCACTTCGGCTACTAAATGAACTTACCAGTCATTGTATTTATTTATTTATTTTTATTACGCAGGAAGTGGATGCCACAACCCCTAATTATGAAATCATGTGCATGATCCGAGACTTCAGAGCGAGTTTGGACTACAGACCGTTGACCACTGCAGATCTGGTGAAGTGAAGATCTGCACTTATTTCACTTCCACGTGGTACATTAGCTGCTTATAACAGATATGTCTTGATGTATATCTTGCCAGATTGAAGACCACAGGATATGCGTGTGTGTTCGAACTCGTCCACTGAACAAGAAAGGTAAGGATGAAGCCTCGAGTCTGTGTTGTCGGTGTGTTGGTGGTGTTTGTGACACGGCACGACTCGTGTGTTGACCCTCAGAGCTGACCATGAAGGATCTGGACGTCATCACCATCCCCAGTAAAGACGTGGTCATGGTCCACGAGCCCAAGCAGAAAGTGGATTTAACCAGATACCTGGAGAACCAGACGTCCCGCTTCGATCACGCTTTCGACGACACCTCCACAAACGAAATGGTGTACAGGTCAGTTGGCTTGTTGTCCGACAGAGAACATGAAAGGCAAGAGAGAAAAAAATGTGTTCAGTCTCAAACTGTGACAAATACATACATATTTTATAAAACAAAAAAAAATATATTTAAAAAAATATAAATTCAATATGTGGAGAAACATATAATCTTTTTGAAAATAAATAAATAAATAAAATAAATAAATAAATAAATATTTATTATTAATAAATTATAAATTAATTATTAATAAATAAAATATATATATATATATATATATATATATATATATATATATATATATATATATATATATATATATATATATATATATATATATATATTAAATCTTTCAGTTATTTCAGTTCAGTTTCACACTGTACAAAGTATGTATAAAATGTATATTTTTATAAAAAAAAAAATAATAGAATATATGTTATTTGTTCTCCAAGCTGTATAAAGCAGCACATTTACACACACACGTTTGTTTTTATGAATTGTGGGGACATTCGATAGGCATAATGGTTTTATACTACTTTTGTACAAACTGTATGTGCTATTATCCCACACCAGCCCTACACCTAAACCCCCTTACAGGAAACTACATTTTTAGATTTTCTAAAAACTGTATGATTTATAAGTGTTTTTTTAAAGGGGGGGGGGGGTTATGAACCTCATAAATCATATATATAATATTATATATATATATTAGTCAAATTGTGCAGTCTTACTCTATACAAAGTAATGAATAATAATAACTAATGTTCAGTTTTGCACTGTAAAAAAGTTTAATTTATTACTGTTATTTTTATTAAAACAAATATATTAAAAATATATACAATTATATTATTTGCTTAGTCTTGCACAATTTTTTATTTCCAAAAATCTAAAATATTCCTGAATAAGAATTTTTTTTGTAATGTATAATGTTAATTTTGCTTCTCTGCCTACAAAGTCTAGATAACATTAGCAGACGTAAGTTTCTTTCAAGGAATGTAATGTCACTCTGAGGAGATAACATGCACTTGTGAATAATGAGATCATAGATGTATTGGTAAAAAGATGTTTTTGTTTTTTTTTTATAATATAAGGGAAGTCTCTGGGTGTGCTGTGTTTCAGGTTCACCGCTCGGCCGCTGGTGGAGACTATATTTGAGAGAGGGATGGCCACTTGTTTCGCTTACGGTCAGACGGGCAGCGGGAAAACTCATGTAAGCGGAGGACCTCACATTACAGGAACAGATCTTCCCAGAGGATCCTCTGTTTGTCATAATCGATTGTCCCTCTATTCCAGACCATGGGAGGAGATTTTTCAGGGAAGAACCAGGATTGCTCCAAAGGGATCTACGCCCTCGCTGGTGCGTGTCCGTTTGTTCTGTTCAAATATTGAGCGATCATTTTCCTGAACGGGACTGTGCTCTTCTTTCAGCACGGGATGTTTTTCTCATGTTAAAAAAACCAAACTACAAGAAGTTGGATCTTCAGGTGTATGCGACGTTCTTTGAAATCTACAGCGGGAAGGCAAGTTCTGTGCTCACAATAACAATTCATGTAATAAATGCGTTAATGCAAAATATTCATTATTATAAAAAAGTAGCAATGCATTACTTGTATACTGTTATAGTGTTTAATATCTGTAATATGGTTTTAGTTTAGTAATGTTTCTGATTTGACATTTTGTATTAGTTCAGTTTTTAATTCAGGTTATTCAGCTTAATTTTCAGTAATTCTTTTTTATTTTATTACACATTTTTTCTTAATTTGTTAGTTATCATGTTCTATGAAATCTGCATTATAAAGACAAATTCTGTTCACAATAATAATTAGTGGTTAATTGTTATAACTTCTTTTAATGTTTTTTTTATTATTATTATTAATAATAATGTTATTATTATTATTATTATTATTATTATTATTATTATTATTGTTATTATAAAGACTGGTATTATTTTTAGAATTAGTTATAAACTATTCATAAAATTAATTAATACTATAATAAAAAAAAAAAGAATAATAATATAATAATAATACATTTTATTTCTATAGCAGCATTCCAGTGCTCAAGGACACTTTACAATGAAATCTAACAAGAAAAGATAATACAAATAGACATTGAGTATACAATAGAGAAACATATGGGCAGGATGGCAATCAGACAAAAGGTCAAGCATAACAGAATGCAAATATAAAGTTGGAAATTAAAAGACGAAGCTGTAGAGGACAAGTTGATTATAAAATACAGTTAGTAAAAATCAGGTAAAACATTCAGAAAACAAGTGAGTTTTAAATTCAAAGATATTTTTAACAGAACAAAGTGAGCGAGATATTAAAATCCAGAGTTTGGGTGCAATAACACAGAATTTTAGTAATTTTAGCATGTTTCTTTCGACTTTAGTTTGAGTTTTTATATTTACATTGAGGTTTAATTTAGTACAGTTTTTGATTTATTTTATTCCTTTTATTCCACAGTAAATTTTAGTACTAGTATTTCAATTAGTTCACATTAATTCATGGATTATTCACTTGCTCATGAAGTGCATCAAGTCAAAAATTGAGTTGGCCGTGTTGCAGGTGTTTGACCTCCTGAACAGGAAGGCCAAGCTGCGTGTTCTTGAAGACGGCAAGCAGCAGGTTCAGGTGGTCGGGCTGCAGGAGCGAGAGGTCAAATGCACCGAGGATGTCCTCAAACTCATCGAGATGGGCAACAGCTGCAGGTATGACCAGTCCAAAGTATTCAAAAATAGAATAGTTTAATTGCAATATATTTTATATTTATTTATTTATGCTAACCAAGCCTGTATTTATTAGATATTTATTTTATTTATATTTAGATATTTAGATATTTATCCAAAACACAGTAAAGTTGTGATGTATTTTTACTATTTAAATTACTGTGTTCTATTTGAATATATTTTAACGTATTTTATTCCTTTGATCAAAGCTGAGTTTTTATTCATCATTGCTCCAGTCTTCAGTCTCACATGATCCTTCAGAAATCATTCTAATTTGCTGCTCACAAAATGCTTTTATTACCATGATTATTAATATTTAAAATGAAGTAAAACATTTCTCCAGGATTCTTCAAAAAAGCTTGGAGTCAGTATAATTTTTCTATATTTTGAGGGGGAAAATATATAAATGAATACATTTAATTAATATATTGCAAGGATGCAATAAATGGATCATAAGTAATGATGATGACACTGGATCAAATAAATGCAGGCTTGGAGAGCAGAAGGAACTTAATAATATTGAAAATTGTTCAGAAATCGTTTTTTTCATTGTGCATTCTAGTTAATCTCAATCAAACTGTTTTTTTGTGGGATTCTTGATTAGGTTACTAAAATAACAAAAAAATACAGCCAACTAATGCAACAAAAACACAAAACTTATAAAACATAATAAAAAAACATGCAAATAAAAAAAGAATATCTGTGTGTGATACATATCTGAATTGTACATCTTATTAATTTAAATTAATTAATAAAAAAAAAAAAAAAAAAAAAAAAATATATATATATATATATATATATATATATATATATATATATATATATATATATATATATATATATATATATATATATATGAGAATATGAATATAGACTATTATGTGTAAGCTGCCAAAATAGTCAATTTGGATTTAAATTATGTAATTAAAAAAAAAAAAAAATATATATATATATATATATATATATATATATATATATATATATAAATGTATGCGTGCATGTATTATACATTATATACACACATGTATACTAGATTCTTTATTTTAATTATATAAATAATTGAAATCAAAATTTATTTATTTTATTTATATTTATTTTGGTAGCACACATTGCTGTTTTTGTGGTGAACATCATTAACCCTCAAACTGTGTTCTTTCCTGAATGAAACGCCTACTTTACTACATCCAATCAGTTCAGAGTAGACAAAAGAAAGCCACGCCTTCTACTTTACTCATTCAGAATTCTGTTTCTCTCATACCTATTTCAAAATACGTCAGTAAAATCGTTCAGACTTTAATTATTCTTACAATTTCTGACATTGGCACTATTTAAAGCAGTCATAGCAAGGTATTAACAGTGTTTTTTGTGTGTGTTTTTCTTCAGGACGTCTGGACAGACCTCGGCTAACGCTCACTCGTCCCGCAGTCACGCCGTGTTTCAGATCATCCTTCGAAGGAGGGGCAAAATGCACGGGAAATTCTCCTCATCGACCTGGCGGGGAACGAGCGAGGGGCGGACACTTCGAGCGCCGACCGACAGACGCGTCTCGAGGGCGCTGAGATCAACAAAAGTCTGCTGGCGCTGAAGGTTTGTGCCCCATGTCATTACACTCGTCTGTATTATCTATAGAAACTGTATTATCATGTTTGTATCTGGGTTGATTCATGTTTGCGTGACAGGAGTGCATCAGGGCTTTGGGTCGAAACAAACCACACACTCCGTTTAGAGCCAGTAAACTCACACAGGTCTTAAGAGACTCCTTCATTGGAGAAAACTCTAGAACGTGTATGGTAAGAAATCTGAGATGATATTTATATACAGTATTCAGCATTTGAAGTGGATCCAAACATTCGTCTTAAAACCAAAACCGTTTTTGATCCACTTCAAGTGTTGACTATTGTATTAATTTTCAACACATAGTGACGTGTGTGTGTTTGTGAGTGATTTAAATGTGTTTGATCTTTTTGGGAATAGATCGCTACAATCTCTCCTGGAATGGCATCATGCGAAAACACATTAAACACTCTGAGATACGCCAACAGGTACGGATGTGAGCCCACCAGACACTGACAATACACTACATATTTAAAAAAAAAAAAAAAAAAATATATATATATATATATATATATATATATATATATATATATATATATATATATATATATATATATATATATATATATATATATACACACACAAGAATATGAAATCAATTTTTTTTACAAGAATATAAAATCAAATTTGTATGTTTTCATATAATTTCTATATTTACATAATCATTTTAAATATATAAAATGTATTAATAATATAAATAAATATTATTATTATGCACGCTGCATTTATATACATATTCAAAATTTACATTATTTTCATATTAAAATTTGTTTTATAAATTAGTTAAAATTCTCAAATTGTGTACAATCCTTTATCTAATAATTGTGCACACATTGTGTACCTTTTTATCATTTTGACCTTTTTACTTAAAGAATTAAAAAAACTATTTTAAATAATTGTAAAAATATATAGTAATAAATACCTTTATTTAAAAATGTTTTATTTATTTTTAATATTTATTAAAGTGGGAAAGTAGGCTGTACTGTATCTAAATACAGTGGTTTCCAAAATCTTTACAACACCTGACAGATCTGAAAATATTTACCTGTTTCGCCTCACTTCATAATGTTCATGAAACTAGATTAATTAATTAATATATTAAAGATTAGTAAAATCCTATTTTTATAACCAAATATATTTTACCTTTATATATTTATAGAATCGTTATATTTTTTATACTCGCGTGCAGTTAATTATTTTTAGTTAGTATTTTTATACACACACACACACACATTAGATTAAATGTATGTATTTTTACATATGACATTGATATATAATTTATATTCAGTGTGTTAAGTATAAAATTATTAACCGGTGTTTTTCACTTCTTGAGTGTGTTTTGTTTATCTAATTTGCAAATATTATGAATCCTGAATCTTCCTGTAACGGTTGAATGTTAGGGTGTCCTCTGTGTTGTAATCTGCGTCTGTCGTCCCGTCTTCAGAGTGAAGGAGTTTGGGATCAGTCCCTCCGACATTCCCTTCTCTCAGGGGGGCGGCGGGCGCTCCGAACTCTCTCCTACCTATGAGTATGATGACTTTGCTACCTCACCCAGCAGGTCTCACCCTTTTCCAGTTTCAAGCCTGTCTCACTTCAGACAGAGCCTCCATCGAGTCCTGTGTTTCTAATGACTCACCTCTGTTACGCTCCATGTGCCTCATTATGTTTTGGTCCCTTTTTTTTTGTCCATTTATCCCATTTCAGGCATGTTTCTGTTATGTATTCATTGCAGCTGCACTAACATGTTGGTTTGTGTTTGCGTGTGCCTTATAGAGCGGCTGGAGTCCGTCGTTATCATGCTGCATGAACATGTTTATGTCACTTTAACCATTTCTGCAGTTTATTGTGTGCCTCATGATGTAATTTCGGTGACTCTGGTGAATTACCATGAATTTTAGGTTTATGGACACATGCATATATATACGTGTATGTGTGTGTGTGTATGTGTATATATATATATATATATATATATATATATATATATATATATATATATATATATATATATATATATATATATATATATATATATATTGAAAAAGCTTTTTCATATTATATTTCAGATTATGTATAAATCTTAATTTTGGGGTCACACATTATAAATTTATATTAATGTACCATAGAGTTTGTAAAATGTTAAAATGATCAGATATTTAAAGAAATATTTCCATACAACGTTCACGTATATATTTATAATTTCTATTTTGTGTGTATGTGCCCGTTTTCATTGCAGCTGCACTAACATGTTGGTTTGTGTTTGCTTGTGCCTTTATAGAGCGGCTGGAGTCCGTCTTTATCATGCTGCATGAACATGTTTATGTAACGTTACCCGTTTGGATCACAAACGCCGTTGTGTGTGTTGACTGTGTTGAGCTGAGCCGCTGTCTGTGACCGTAGGGTGAAGGAGCTGAGCATCGACCCCAGTGTGGTGATGGAGGGCCGCTCGTCCGGACACTCGGTCAGTCAGCTGGACGTGCTGGAGGCGCAGTGGGGAGTGGGCAGCTCTCCTCAGAGAGACGATCTCAAGCTGCTCTGCGAACAGAACGTAAGATCTCGCCTCGGAAGCTCAGCTTTGTTTTGGGCTGCTGTGGAAACCTGACGCTCTGTTGATGTTGTGTGCAGGAAGAGGAAGTGTCCCCGCAGCTCTTCACCTTCCATGAGGTGGTGTCCCAGCTGGTGGAGATGGAGGAGCAGGTCCTGGAGGACCACCGCGCCGTGTTTCAGGTTTTATCTGTCATTACACTGCCTTAAAGTAGTCTTCAATTAAGGTCATGCTGCTTTAGAAGTAAAACTACAAAGGGTGTTAAACTTGGACCAAAGGAACACTCCACTTTTTTGAAAATATGCTCATTTTCCAACTCCTCTAGAGTTGTGTTTTACTGTTTTTGGATCCATTCAGCCGATCTCCGGGTCTGGCGATAGCACTTCTAGCTGTAGCTTAGCATAGATCATTGAATCGGATTAGACCAGTAGCATCTTGCTTTTCTAGGCCCCTGTGGCTCTCGTTCCGGCGTAATAATCAAGGTACTTTGCTGTCGTTCCATGGGTGCAGAAGGTGCAATGATATTACACAGAGCCTGAAAATGCTGGGGACCGTTATTGTTAAATAAATATCATGTTCCATTGAGATATTTTGTACATTTCTTAATGTAAATATATTAAAAAAATTATATGCATGGCTAAGAACATTTGGACTAGTTTAAATTTGCTCAGCTTTTTTTTTTTTTTTTTTTTTTTTTTTTGCATCCTCAGATTGCAGATTTTCAAATATTGTATCTCGGCAAAATCTTATCCAAACCCAACAAATCACACAACAATGGAAAGATTTATTTATTCATCTTTTAGAGGATCAATAAATCCGTTGTTCATTATTTGTCCATGTTAGTTAGCGCATTAACAAATGACACCTTATTGCAAAACATTTAATTAAATGGTAATACATTCTAGAAATATTATTTAGATACACATTCATGCATTTCTATTCAAATCCCTGTTAGTGATGGAGTTGGCCGCTCACGCTGTGTTTGGTGTTGCAGGAGTCCATCCGCTGGCTGGAGGATGAGAAGGTTCTTCTAGAGATGACAGAGGAAGTCGATTATGACGTTGAATCATTTGCCACTCAGCTTGAGCAAATCCTGGATCAGAAGATCGAGGTGTTAACAGAGCTCAGAGGTCAGTGTGTTCACCATGTCTCAGATGAAACGCTTTCAAATATGATACATATTAATTAGAGAAGACAAAATAATTTCTTTTTTTTTTTTTTAGAACATTTTCTCAAAAAACAAATTGTGGTGTAAATTAATTTAAAATTTAATTAAGTGACATTCTTTATTATGATTATAAAAAAAGTGACACACAAAATTTTAATTGTCAATTTTACATAAAACTCTAAAAAGAAATGTCGTAATAGATTTTATTATGACTTATGTTATAAAGTACACGTTATTCTAGAAACTATAGAATACAAAAATTAAATATAATATCAATATATAAATTAACATTAATATTTACATTTTTTGTATTATTTTTAACATTCTAAAATAATTAGTCATTTATTATAATACATTATTCAATTATTGTACATTATTAAATCATACTTTATTTAATAGACTATTTTAAAATGTAAGTAATAATACAAAACAATTTTTTTATATGTATAGATTTGTCTTATGTATACGTTGTAATTTTAATAAGTAGATATGTATGTGTACACATACATAAGTAATAGATAAAATGTAACTTAATTATTTATGGGAAGTGCAATCGATTACATTTGTGTTAATTAAAATTTTTATGAACTATAATAATATTTTTCACAAAAATGTTTTGTACACTGCAAGAGTTTTATATTTGGTAAAAATGTAAATCTATTTTTGTATATTTGTTTTACGTTTGTGTATATAATGACTTGCCAGCTTTGCCATTGGTTATACTGTTTATAAATAATAAAAGACTCTTCACATGAAATATGAATAATTAGTGAAATTCTTCATGCATTTAGAATGATTTAAGTCCATTATCTATTGACATAAAACACGTTTGTTTTAACAGAAAAAAATACGGACTTAAAATAGACTTCAGTTTCTTTTAAACGAACTCTATGAAGTGTGCAGATTATATTTCGGCCCCAAATCAGAAGTTTTTGTCTTATTTTTAAATTGAATCTCAGTCAACAGTGTTCCTAAAGCTCTTGTTTGTGTCTCGAGTGTGTTTAACTGTAAACTGCGTCTGGTTCGGTTTCAGATAAAGTGAAGTCTTTCCGCTCGGCTCTTCAGGAAGAGGAACAGGCCAGTAAGCAGATCAACCCCAAACGCCCTCGAGCCCTGTAGCATCGCAGCACCAGCAGAACGGTCCCATCAGCCCTCATCTCATCGGTGTATCTACATGTGTAACCTGTACGTGAACGTGACGCTTTCCTTCATCCGACAAAAGCACATTTTAACTGTATAGAGGATCCGACTTCTTACTAACCTGAATGATGATAGAGTTTAAGGCCACGAGAAGGGCATACGGTGAGCTAATGCATGAACAAACCAGCTCTGCGTCATCTGACTGGACCGAGTGTGTGTGCGTGTGTGCGCGTGCGTGCGTGTGTGTGTGTGTGTGAGAATCCTGTAAATATGTCATTGACTCATTCATGCTTTTCAGATGTATATATACTGCTCATCTACTTGCATAACAGTTTGCCAGGTAATGAAATGATTATACCGTCCCCACGGAAAAGAGCGGATACAGTCTAGAGATAGTCACAATTAGGGATGCACCGATATAGACCTTTCCACCACTTATTTTTATGACTGCTAATTGAGAAAGCTCGTTTCCAACACAGCGTGACAAAATAAACACGCTTCATTGTTTTTGAAGCGAAAAGATAACCTCACAATTCTGCTTTAAATGTAGTTATATCTCAAAATCCATTTTTTTCACAGAATCACGAGATTCTCACGGTTTCGTACTTTTTTTAATCTTGCTGAATACAAAAGGTCACTGCAACCTCTCACAGTCCTGATTTGGGTTTTTAGCTCACAGTTTAGTTTGTATCTCACAACTGTGAATTGAAACTTGGGATTCTGACCAAAAAAAACATAACTTTTAGGATAAAAAGTAACTGTTTTCTTTTTAAATCCTGTGATGGAAACGAACTTTTTTTAACAAGTCTGTAATGTTGTTGTTTTTTTTTTTTTAACCCTTTGGTCCTCTTAGGTAATTTTTCACAGAAAAAAAAAATTAACCAAAATCTGGATGGTACAAATCTTGAAGGTGAAATGGTTTAATGGTTAAAGGGTCTTGAATAATAAAAAAAAATGTGGAGGCAACTTAATATTTTTTTGTTACATAATGTTAATTTAAGTGACAACTAAAATATTTTAGTTGACTAAACTAAATGTCTTTAGTGTTTTGTGTAGTCAGACTAGCTCTGTTTGCTAACTAATGGAAAATACATTTCATCTAGTGTAAAAGTTTGTTATTGTACCCAAATACAATTCTACTTGAAAGCTCTTTTTTTGTAATATTCATCCTCAAACTTGGAATCCAACTTTAGATTTGGACTTTTTTTATATATAATTTTTTTTTTTTTATAAAAATGTTTTGGGAAATATATTTCATAAAAAAACAAAAAAACGAAACTAAATAGTTTGCATTTTTCATAAACTTCTACTGCTTTTTTTATATACATTTTTGTGCTCTCAAGCATTCATGACTTAATGAAGTTTTTCTTTTTATAAGTGATTAAAAGACAAATAGATTAACTGATCCATACATTTTAGTCCTATAAAATCCCTTGAAAATATAAGATGAAAGACTTAAAATACACTAAATTAAAAATAATATTAATGCAGTCATTTTTCATTGATGTGAGGAGGACCAGAGGGTTAAATATAAACACACTAGGTGTGTGTGTGTGTGTGTGTGACCCTGGAGTACAAAACCAGTCATAGCGCAGGAATAGCCAAAAATAAAAAAAATATTTTTTATGCCAAAAGTCATTAAGATATTAAGTAAAGATGTGCTATAAAGGTATTTAGTAAATTCTCTACCCTAAATATATCAAAACGTAATATTTGGTTAGATATATGATCTAAGAACTTCATTTGGACAACTTTGATGAAAGTGATTTTCTTGAACAAAACGTTAAACTATACCATACATTAATTTATTTAGCTTTCAAATTGTCTTTAAATCTCAATTTCGAAAAAATAGTCACTTAGGACTGGTTTTGTGGTTCAGGATCGCATAGGACAAATCAGGTATAAAAATATGTGGGAAAATATATGGGAAATTGAAAATTGTATAGTCCGATATATATACTGTGCATCCCTAGTTACAGTAGAAGTTGCATGACTGCAATACAGATGATCTCTATTGAGACCTACAGAAACTGCTGAATTAATAACTCGTGTAGCAGTGAGACGATACATGACTTTTTCTTTCTTTTTTTTTGATTGCCAGTAAGAGCCTTTACTGTAACGAAAACAAACGCAGGCCTTATTGCACTAACAATAAACTGATAAATATCTGTGAGAGGAACAAGTCGGTGAACAAACCGATCGTGCTAATTCAGCTGAGATGAACAGGCCAGAGATGTTCAGATATATTAAGAACCATTTTGTTACCATACAGTGTTTTGTTTACATTTTGAGGAATTTGTAAAAGTGGTCATTATAACCTTCAGGCTACCGTCTCCTTTTTTTTAAAAGAATGCTATTTATTAAAGCATCAGTGTTTTTGTTTTATGTTGCCGATCAATGCTTGAATGATTTTGTCCTCGTCTCATCTGAAGAGTTTGTGTGACGAGAGGAATCTGGATCTGTACGGGACTCAGTGTTTCAGTGTATTGCGTTGCTAAAATAAAGAGCCATTTGAAGACGTCATTCTTCTGATATTATTCGGGAAGCTAAAAAATACGTTTTTTTAAATTTTACTTAAAATTCCTCCCAAAAATACTTTTTTGACAGCCAGGAAATTAACTGAAACATTATATAAGCACAGTGCAAAAAAAAAAAAAAAAAAAAACGTAAAATAAGTTGACAAATGAAATGTAAATAATTTTTTCACTTGTGACAATGAAATGTACATCTAAATATTAAATACATGAAAAAAATCTAAATATACAGATTATTATTATACAGAGAGATGCAATTAGACCAGGGAACCTCGACACATTACTAAATTTGTCAATGTCACAAATGTTGCTATTCAAAAGAAATGACAGAATTAAAAATAGTTGCTGTTCAGATTTTGTACTGATTAAGGTGGGATCAAATTTAACACTCTCAGGAATATATTTTGCAATTATTTGAGTGTAATTTTGTTTTTGTAAATCAACATCTGAGTTAAATGTTATGGGGTTTCCAATCAGAATATGACTTTTTGCAACAAAGCATCAGTTTTGTACCTTCTGTTGTCAACAGCCAAGTCAGTAGAGGTTAGGAATTATAGATCAATATCCTTACGAAACGATGCAATATCAGTATAAAATGTTAACAATTTGCATTCAAGTAAAATCTTAAAATTAAATCATCCATATCCAGGAGCGCGTCTGCACATTTTCTGAAGTGTAATTCTGTTAAATCAGTGCTAGTGCTGTATTCTAGACCCTAAAACATCTGCTGAAAACTTCTTAATTAGCTTGTGCATGGAAGAATACAAACTCATCTGGGGTGAAGAAAAAGATATGACCCCCTTCGCCATTTCAACAGCATGTGAAAAGTGTATATATATATAACTGCTGCAGAAAAGCCAGCTGAACCATTCGCTGCTCGATTGCTCCTGTCTGCTGAAAGGTCCGTATGTTTGTAGCTCCGTGTAGCTTCGCTCTTCAATTTATCACCTTCTCTTCTCTAGCGATCAAATATAATTTAATTGTTTACATGCCGCTGATACTATCTATCAAACTAATCTAACTAATTCAGTTCGCTCGCTTTAATCTAAAACTCGGTTTTGAGTTCGTACTCGTCAGCCGATTCACTTTCGTTCCCCCT
The DNA here is from genome assembly GCF_018831695.1 of Puntigrus tetrazona. Classification (NCBI taxonomy): domain Eukaryota; kingdom Metazoa; phylum Chordata; class Actinopteri; order Cypriniformes; family Cyprinidae; genus Puntigrus; species Puntigrus tetrazona. Next base: position 102,852 of record NW_025048049.1, on the reverse strand, counting down.
CGCGTTTACGCGCCTATTATTGGCTTCTTTTCAGCTCCTCTTCATTTGTTCCTAGCGCTCGTTCGCTCCGTTTTCACGAGCTCGTCAAACAAGAGTGGTAAGTGAATCTTCCATAACTAACGGTGAGTAAATGGCTTCTCCTTGCGTCCTCACTTGCACCGCCTGCCACATGTATAGCTTATCTTTCTCTGTCAGCGATCAGGGATTCGGGTGTGATAAATGCAGGGAAATGGCTCTTGTCAAATTTAAAAGTGCTGGCTAATGCTAAAAGTAAATTCCGTAAGATTGTTATTCACGTCGACGCGAATGATGTTCGACTTCGCCAGTCGGAGATCACTAAAAATAATATTAA
>NW_025048049.1:75000-85000 GCF_018831695.1 Puntigrus tetrazona | reverse complement strand
GGAAAAGCGAAACTGTCCGTCATGCAAATACAGCAAGCTGCACGGCGCGATGGGAAACCTTCTCCACGTCGACAGCAACAGCAGCAGCGGAAAATGTTTTACTATCAGCAGATGTGGCGTGTGCTTACGATCGTGTTTGGTGGCTCAGAAGTGAACGAAAACGGTGAGCAGGAAAGAAACGTGACCCAGCAGCCCGTGGCGAGGCGGCATCCCGGAGGTATTGCAAGCAGATGGCCTTGTAAAGGGATAGCTGTTCCTTTGAGAGTTCGTTGGTGCTCTGAATACAAAGTTAAGGCCTCTGATGACCTGCAGACGGAGTTTGGTGTGATGGGATTCGATCCTTATTGCCAAATGCTGCTGGGATTCGACTCGGAGGGGCTGCCGGGATGGGCCGGCTCAACGGAAACCAGTGAGAAGAGGGACGTGAAATGGCCTCTGGGTCTTATCAGCTCCTCGAGTTCATGGCTGCCCTGAGCAGGTAAGAGGAGGCACGTATTTACATGTGTGGGAGTCTCGGAAGGGGAATGATGGGAAAAGCGGGAAAAGTCCATACCCACTCCAATGATCCGTTTTTCAGTCCCAACAGTACATTCAATCAAGTCAGAGGCGAGGGCCACGACCCAGAGCGATGCTTAAGGCGCTAGATTTCTGGAAAATGTTTGGCTGCCTGACTAAAAAAAAATAATAAAATAAAACATAAAACGAAAACAATTTCCATGCAACGATAGCAATGCCGCTCACAGAGTCCGCTGTAATACTGTGAGATTTCGTCGTGTCCGATCCTGCAGCCCATGTGCCTCCAGAACGAAGTACCTCCAGAATTTAAACCCGGTGGGTGGAGCCTATTTCTGGCTCAAGGCTCCGCCCTCGAGTCTGCTGGTTCGGCCCCAGCAGCCGGCGGCGATGCTCATGCTCCTCTGGGCACGTTCCGCCCGCTCGCGGTCGCATTCTGATTGGCTCTGTGCACGTTCGGGACGTCCTATCTGCACGGGCGGGGTGGAGGATGTGGGTTGCGAGGAAATGGTGCGCAAGAGGTGATTGCGCTTCCGCAGGAAATCCCCACTACCGCCCAGCCCGAAACTGCCCTTCCGCAGGACCATGCGAGTGCTGCCGGTCTTGGCGGGTCTCGATCTCTGATTGTACTCCAGCTGGGACAGGTGAGATGCGTAGCCGTCGGCAATGAACTGTGGAGAGAGATCGACGACAGGTCAGTGAGCGTAAAGGATTAAAGAAATATTTTTGTTACAAAAATCGATCTGCTTGAGAGGACATGCGATAACCCTCCGAAGGCATATAGGTCAGTTTTACGTTTCAGTACTTGTGGATATATCTGATTTAAGGAGTTTCAAAATAATGGGCGCTATCCACAAGCATTACCAAGCTCGGAAGAGCCAGGATACATTTAAAAAAAAAAAAAAAAAAACCTCTGTGTTCATCTCAAAGAAGAAAGTGGTATAGACCTAGGATGGACTTGGGGTGAGTAAAATATGGGGTCATTTTCATTTTTGGGTGAACTATTCCTTTAAGTCTAGATTAAAGACATCTCATTGGCCAAGCAATTACATAACGCATCTCATAACCTTGAACTTCAGCTATATCTGATCATTGGTTTTTGCTCTTTTCTTGGCATCACAAGGTAACTAGCAATTACACAAGATTCAGAAGCACATATAAAATATGTTCTAATTGAACTATGGCCTATTCCTGGCCTCATTTAAGATTGTGAAACAGGGTCTTAATGTAGAAACTTGAATTTTCTTGCTACGATTTATATTGTGATAAGCAATATACAAATAAATTTGAATTGAATTGAGAGTGCATGAAAACTTAAAGTATTGAGAAAAAAACAATGCATAAGGATACCTGACACTGGTGCTGCATTTTCTTTGTTGGTCTCCCTACGATGTAGATCTGTGATGGTGGCAGACCCAGTGACGTGTACACAGAGATGTCCTTAGTGGAGCCATAAGCAGCAAAGATCTTCATATGTGCCTACAAATCAACATGATCATTTCAAAACATGATTAAACTGTTTTTTTAATCGGCTATATACACAACAAATATACACAGAACACGCATAATGTAAATAAAAACACTGTTTTGTTATTTTGAATCGTTTGACAACAGCAAATGTTATACAATTAAACATTTATACAGTCTAGACACATTTATAGAATTATTACTTTGAGAAGTGCTTTTTACTATGCAATAATGCTGTACGTCTATCATAATTTCTTCACAGTAAATTAAACTTATTTGGGGGTTTGTTGTGAAGACTGTGTTTCAGTGTCTGATACTGAAGTGGAAATGTAGTTCATGTCTTTACATATTGAGACCCAGATGCTGAAAACACCACGAGCGTGAGGCATGTTCTCAGTAACACAGCTGATAGGAAATTACAACAACAAAAGTAATATCAATAATTGTGAATTTATTTATCCGTTTCAATAAACGCCTATATTGATGTAAGGTCAATGCACTCCAAATCATAGTAATATATTACAAACATTCCCTTCAAAAGTTGGAGCATTTTCTCACCTCTGTGATGAGAGACTTGAGGAAGTTGGCTTTGTGTCGGAGGGGGTCGTGTACGAGGCCGTCACAGAAGGACACAATGCCGTGAGGGAAGTTGTGCTGTGAGAGCCAGGCCACCACACGCTGCTTCTGCATGTCTGGGCGGCCCGTCACGTACACTATCAGGTAACCCAGATCCTGCCAGTGCCTAAACCAAGAGCAACCACCGTCAGGAACAGAGAACATCACAGACGCCTGGCCTGAGAGCATTATTAGCACTCTAAAACCTGACATTTACAAAATAAGTCAGATTTTGATTGTTGAGTATCATATTTGATACATCAGGCTCTTGGAGCTCATATTGAGGAGCAGGAAAAAAACACCTACATTTTGTTCAACTGAACAAAAATACGCAATTTGGAGCAGATGCTGATATTTATGTCTTATAAGAGGAAATTCTGATAGCTTGTAATAAAAATCAGTCATGTCAACAGAATAACACACTACTTACACAAATGACTTTTAAACGCTTAGTTTAAAAACAAAATGCATACGATGCAATTATTTGACTGATATTGATGAATATACTTACATTTTTGCATGATTTGAAAAAAATTATGCATGGATTAATTGCTTCAGACTAGTATGCATCTTAACGTTAATCCTAACTTCATGTTATGAAAATTAAAGATTCATATTTACACTAAAAGGCCTATTACTAAAAAAGCATGATCTATCAAATTTTATTGCATTAAAATATTACCAAATAGTAAAACATTTTTTTTTTATATTCTAAATGTATTTAAATAACTGATGATGTATAAAAACCTCAATAAAAGCAAGAAAAAACATTAGAAATTATACTGTATTAACCCAATTTCATTTAAAAGAACTGCTTTTCTAGGATAATTCCCCTTACATTAAACTTTATTGCTTTTGGTTACATTTTAATATGGTAATGTAATAAAGGTATACATTTTAGAACAGTCTTTTAATTGCATTTAAATAGCTCAATAGAAAATGAAATAATAAATACAAAAGGAGTTCATTTTAGAAAATTACTAATTAACAATATTCTTGTTTACTTCGTATAATGCATGCTTTCACAGCAAAGAGACATGAATTTTGACGGCCCTCACCTGACCACATCAACCGCTCCCGCTCGTACTTTAGGGTCACTGCCCATGATGGACACGCTGGCAGCAAACGAGCCGTCGATGCTGAACACGACAAACTCTGTTCCACGCGGCAGCACCGTCAGGTAACTGTCAGCAGATGTGTGGTCACCCCTTCAGACACAGAGAAGATCGCTCAAGAGATGAAAGCACAAGCTTTTCTGATCAGAGTAAATGTAGGTTTGAGACATACCTGACCACCATTTTGACCGGATACACGCCGATGCTCAGCCGCTTGTTCTCGGGAATGGTGTAGAAAACCCGGCCGCTGCTGTTGGTCAGTTCGGTGCTGAAATACACCCACTCACCGGACGGAGGCTGGGTCATGATGTGGATGTCCACCTTGAAAACAACAAAAATAGAGAATTAGCAGTGAAACCGAATAAGTGGTCAATGGAAAATAATAATAGACTTTTCACTTGTTCTTTTGTAACTGACACTTTGGCTATTTAATTCATGAAATAGTGAAAAAAAAATAGCAAAATATATGGGGAAAATTCGGTATTCGGCCTTTGGTTCAGTGTTTCATTTTGTTCGGCTTCGGCCAAGATTTTTCATTTCGGTGCATCTCTACTTACAAACGAAGACAATGAAAGCAATCAAAACCAACAAAAGAGCAAATGACATGCAAGTGCTAAGACAAGTCTCAGAAGTACACATAGCAAGCTTTTTTTATTAAGTTAAACTTGCATTATTTTAATTCATTAACTTTTTCAATTTATTAATCGCTTCCAAAATAAAAATGTTTGTGTCAGAATATTAGTATGCACGCTGCGTATAAATACACACACACACACACAATATATATATTTATAATATTTACATGTTTATACATTTATATTATACATAAATATATAATATATAAACACACCATATACAACACACAGTATACACACATGCAACCAAAGCTTTCATTTTGGATGTGACTAATTGTGATTAATCATGTGACAGCACTAATAAAAGCTAATATAACACTAGCCTTTTTTTTACTGTTATCTTTTTATTTATTATATAACACAAACTCCTTGCTACGTGTACTGCATTAAGCTAACTCAGCCTTGTTATAACGCTTGTGTGTTGTTGCTCTTTGGTCATTTTAACTGCTTTATTTGCACCGTCCTAAAAGCGTCTGCTGAATGTCTGAAGTTAGAAGAGATGTGTTTTTAGCTGAAGATGGTTACGGACTGAGTTGGGCAGGTCATTCATTGCAGGGGACAAAAAGGTCACTAACCTTCTCTCCTGTCAGTGTGACCATGTCCAGCGGCCCGTACATGAAGCGACCCGTAACAACCTGATTGCCGTCCTCCGTAAACACGGCATCGTTCACGCGGTGGTTTGCCGTAACGTTCTTTAACACAAACACACCTTTAGGTCAGAAACATGCCCCCTAATGTATTTAGCAGTAATTTGGGATTTCAGAGATGATGTCGAGGGGCCCGTCTCACCCGGATCTTCACGTGGGTCCTCTTCCTCATCCACTTCTCCCTCGGTTTGGATGGAGTGAATTCTGACACCTCCTTCCCATCGAGTTCCAGAATACTGGAGTTCTCATGCCTCATCACCTGAGAGCCGGGAAAAAAAAAATTACATGTGTTTTAATGAGAAATAAAATTACACAATTTGTGAGAAATAACAGGTTATGCCAATCTGTATATTGCCCAATTTACAAATTTATTTTCACCCTTTTTACAATTAGTATTTTTTAAATGAATGTTTTATTTAAAATAAAGTTTAACACAATAAAGGTAATTATAGAATAGTCTTTTAAACATTTAAATAAAATACAAAATATCAACAACAACAACAAAAAAAGATACAAAAATAACATGCATGCATTTTCAAAATATTTTTAGTTTTAGTAATTATAAATAAAACAAACTAATACAATAAAATGAAGAAAAATATTTTTTATAAAATCCAGGGAAAAATTATCAATTATATTAAATATGTCTAATTTAATTAGAAAGAAATTGGTATTCTAAGATAAATGCCTTTTTATTTACTTTATGATTTTTTTTTTTAAATGAAGTTTAATTTAATAATGATATTTTTATGGTCTTTAAACATTTAAATACAAACAAAACATAAATAAAATATTTTAAAAATTGTATTTGCCCTTTTTTATTGAAAGGAACGCTTTTGCCATTTTTGTTACTGAAAATTGTAGTTTAATATAACAGTTTAATATAAAAAAAAAACCCAAACCATTTTATAATAACCCTTTAAACATTAAAATAAATACACAAAAATGAATGCATTTTAATATAACCCATATATTATATAATATAATTTCATTACAAATCAATGCATTTTTAAGCAGTACTACATGCTTGCAATGCACTGTGTACCTGCATAGCAGATGTTTCTGGATGCAAATAATTCAAGCATGAATATTTTATCATCTTAAAAAAGGTAATCTTCACCTGTCGAAGCAGGAAAGACACAACGTCAGTTGATTCCCAGTAGGAGGCGTGAAACAGGTGAGGTAGAGCCACGGTGGGGAACGCAGTCAGAGCATCGGGACAGTACAGAGCGAAATCAATGCGCTTTGTGCCCCACCATCGAGCAGCGACTGCAGGAGAGAGCACAGGGGACGCTCAGTCACGCCCGTCCAAACCATTAGCGCTACAACAGCAGCTCAAATACCATTACAGATTTCTGTTTCATCCGTACATAATTCATGACCGTTTCGGCTGCCGGTTCTAGGACAGGACGAGGACATGTGATGCAGGATTGCTTCAGGGGCTCAAAAGGAATTAAAGAAATGGAAAGTTGTTGTTTTGTAATGTGCACTGAGCCGTGCGAGGCTGTAGCGCACATATCTTGTCTGCTTCCTCCCATGACCCATTGCAAAGACACTCAAGAACGCAACCCTGCTTTTGGTTTGTCATTCTTTCAATTGGGGTTGAATGTTCTTGAATGGCTTCTATTTCTCTGCTAGGATTGGGAGTGGGAAAACAGGTTCTCTTTAAAACTGGGGGTTGTGAAAAATTACAATTAGTAGTCCTTGCTCTCTGCACGAGTGTGAACTGTGTAGTGCGCTTCACAAACAAATCACTTTTTTAAAGTGATTTTAACTAAATCGGTTTAAAACACTCCACTCTCAAAGTGTTGTCAAAAACTAATGATTGAAATAATGTCGTTTATAAAATAGGCAAGAATAGTAAAAAATAAAAATTTAGCTATAAAAAATATATTTTTGCACTACAGCAAAATAAACTATATGTCACTGATCTAAATGCAAATTTGATAATATGCAAATTATTATTTTTTGAAATAATTTTTTAATGAATATTAATAGTCATCATCATCAATAGGTTAAACAAATTTTAAATGTATAAAATTTTAGTATTTATTTAAAATTAGTCTAAATTATAATTTTAAAATTAATAAAAAATACATTACAAAAACTTTATTTACATATATTACGCAAATATTTATCATATTTGCATATATAGATCATATGTCCCTTTTTTATACGCTAGCTTTGATAATTATTCGATTAATATACATAACTCATTTAAAAATAATTTTTAATAAATTAATTTAATAACAAGTAATGAAATGTTATTAATAAACATTTGGTTAGACTAATTTTATATGAATAAAAATAAAACCATGTATACATTACTACAAAATGATCAATTAATGTCACTGATCTGTATGAAAAATTCTGAATTAGTCATTTGTATTATTTGGGTGAATATTTAATGATTTGCATAATAACATTGTGCATATAACAATAATAATTGTGATGTAACCCCCATTATTAATTATAATTTGCATAATATGTGTTAAAAAGTTAACATTTAATTTTTAATAATTATTATGCTAAAATGTAAATACATTTTTCATTTTTAAAAAAGTAATTTTGCTTAATTTATAGTTATGATTACTCATTGGGTCGGACTGCTTCGTCAAAATGATTTTAATAAAATCATTAAAGGAATAGTTGACACAAACTAGTTTGGAACTACTTGAGGGTGAGTAAATAATGACAGAATTGTATTTTTGGGGTGAACTATTCCTTCAAGTGGAATCAGAATCACAAAACTCCTTATGATTCCCATCCTTATGTACAAGCGGCCGCTAACAGAAGACATACACATCATGAGCATGATGCACAGCCAGATAATGGGAGCAAGACAAGACAACATCCTTTAAAGCATCTTCAGAGGGTTTTCATCATTCAGAGCAAACCCAGAGCGGCTCAGCGCTCAACAGATGAAGAACCAGAGTGCCAAAACTCAGTTTTAAAAGGAACGGGGCATGAATTCGAAAAACAAGAGCATCAGCAAGAAAACAGGCTGAAGATTTGGAGGGGCTAAAACAGGAAGTAGGAGGGATTGCAGGGAAGGCAGTAAATGGCAGAAACTAATCGCAGGCAAACAGGAGAGCGGGTGCATCTCTGACCGGACGTCTACCCACGCTCCAAGTACCTTGCTCGATGTCCAGCGGGACACATGGAGATGGCGGGTCTGAGGCGAGCGAGGGTGAGGGCTCAAAGCCTAGAGAGACGCTCTGCTCTGAATCTTCCAAACAGCTGGAATCCTGCCTTTCTACCTGCTGCTTATTTTGTGCTTTGCTGGATTTGGGGGAAGGGCTTCGGGAGCCGCTTTTATTATAGGGAAGGGCCAATTGGGACAAAAGACTGAGCTTTTTGGAGAGACTAAGTTGGCATGCTTGCGCTACTAGAGAAGAAAACAACATCAAAACAACAGCAGTCAAAAGATGAACATGTCATGTTAGTTCTAGCTATGTCTGCAGCATTAAAAATGGAGAAAACCTGCTTTTGCCTTAATATTTCTGTGGAAACCATGATGTTCTACAATAAAAAATAATTAGCAAAGAAAAGAAAATTAAAAAAAAAAAAAAGACGTATGAAGTTACAAAAGATCTACTCCAAAGAAATGTTGTTTTTCCAACTTTAAAAAATCCTGAATAAAATGTTGAAAGGTTTCTACAAAAATTTTAAGCAGCAAAACATTGATAATGACATAATACTTTAACAAATAAAAACTGTAATAAAGTCATAATTCATAATCGTTATATATATATATTTATATATATAAATAAAATGTGTGTGTGTCTATGTAACTACAGACTATATATATATATATATATATATATATATAATACAATTATACACACTATTTGCAGAAATTATAGCTATAATAATAATAATTATAATATCTAACTTCATAACATTTTAACAGTTTTATTGTATTTTGATCAAATGAATTTTGCCTTAAAGAGCATTAAAAAACATGATTTTTTTAAGATACAATTTTTAACCATAGTGGGTATATTCATGTATTAATTTCTTCCACATTTAATGTAAATGAAAAAAACCAAAAACTTAATTACTCCACTGCTGCAATATGACATGATAGACTACTGCATTCTTCTTACTGACTGTGACTCTGTCTGTCTGTCTGTGTCTGTCTGTGTGTGTGTGTGTGTGTGGACTTACTGTTGGCGATGTTGGAGGCGGTGTAACTGTCTGCTAACCCCGACACCTGGCTGGCGATGCTGGTCTCGCTGGCTCTACGGGCTCCGCGGAAGGCTGGAACAGATGCCGGAGATGAAGGATTGGAGTGATCCGCAAACATGATGCTGTGAGACTGCATCGCATCCGCTGTGAGGACCACAACCAGCCATTACCATCAAAGAGCCAACGGAAATGAGCTTAAATGATGCATCTTTAGTCATTTGTAAAAGGGCCATTTGATTCTAAATCATGAAAGGAAGTAAAAAAAGATGCAAACACAACCAAAGAGAGATTAAAGTTGTAAATACTGCCCCTGAGTTCATTCTGGCAAATGCTGAAGAAATTTAGAAGAGCATTTACAGATGATTTTATTGGAAGGCCTCATGGGGCATTATTTACCAAATACACATGCAACCCATCATCAGAATCAGGATTTGTTATTAGTCAAGATGCTTGAATTTAGATTTGTCTTATTATTCTTGCTGTATTGTTATTTTAAAGGTGAAGTGTGTCATTTAATTTAAAAAAAAAAAAAAAAAAAAAAAAAAAAAGAATGCTGATTTTCAAATTTCCTAAACAGCGCCTGAATTTGGATGTCTTATCTTGCTGAAACATTATATTTGTCACCAAAATCAAAAGAAAGAAATATTTAGTAACTGAAGGACCACTTTTTTCATACAATTAAACATTTAAAAAAATAAATAGAACATATTATGAAATAATACATATTATTATTATTATATAAAACCATTCTAATTAAACTATTCTATTAATTCTAATTAAATAATTAAAATGTGAGGATACTTATTACATTAGTCCT
>NW_025048049.1:0-72500 GCF_018831695.1 Puntigrus tetrazona | reverse complement strand
ATAGACATTTCGTTTACGTCGAAAATCATTCAGCAGTGTTTCCCATCCGTTGATTTATTTATTGGGCATTCGGTTGTATTACAGCACGCGAGCACAGCATATTTGAAGTGCTCAAACACGTCTCAAGGCAAACTGGGCTCAAATTAGCAATCATAAGCATGCTAATTAATGTGTGACGTCACCCCTCGCCACAAGTCTCACAAAATCCTGGGGGTCAAGATCATGCTCCGTGAGCGCATTTTGTAAATTTCCTACCATGACATATATTAAAACTTTTTTAAAAAATGTGATTAGTAATATGCATTGCTAATATTGATAATAAGGCAATTTTCTCAATATTTAGATGCTTTTGAACTCTCAGATTCTAGATTTTCAAACGAAAATCTAGTATTTCGAAAAACTTTTTATATCTTTACGTTATCAGTCTAAAGGGCTCGTCGTGGGCCATGCATATTTAGCATTAAACTGTTTCTACTTTAAATGACCGGTTTTTAGACTGATCATTTTTGCACTGATGGGCAAAGTTATCACAGCAGGACACACAAGGTCCTAATAGCGATGTACGACTGCTGCATACGCCGTTCGAAGATCTGAAAGACTGGACTTCAGAGATTACACAGTCCGGGGAAATCCATCAGAGGATGTCACACTTTACATGTTCCCTTTGGCATCCCATGTGCACAGGATTTCATTCTCTTTCATCCGCTAGAATCTATACTAAGAAGTGTTGAAGGTTAACACACCGTCCAAAGAAGGGACAACGGTTTTCCTCAGAGCGAGGACCAGGCCGAGCGGAGACCCGAAGAGGAAGAAGTCGGACACTTCGAAGTCGAACTTTCCCAGAGCGCCTCCTCCCTCCAGCATGGTGCTGCTGCTGGACCGGCGAGAACCAGGATCGTTCCTCAGAACGCTGGAGTGCAGACTACATGCATGCAATTTACAGAAATATGTGCATCATTTACATTAATACAAACACTGATAGGGAAATGTCAAGAAATGTAGAATTTAATGAAGTTATTTATAAAGTAATAATCAGTGTAATTATTTTAGCATAATTTCTTAAACTAAACTCACACTTTTTGTGCCTAAACAAAATGATTATGACTACTGGAGAAGTGCTTCGTTCCTTAGATAATTGTGATTCGATCCATTTGCTAAAGAATCGTTTAGATTTCGATTCATTTAAAAAGTTTCACAATCTCAGTAAATATAAATTTTTAAAATAAACTGTTGCAGAGTTCACACTTTCTGGCATAATTAAAGTCCACCTAACAATACTGGAGAAGGTCTTTTGTCCTAAAAGTTTTTTGATTCAGATCAATTTGCTAAAGAATCATTTGGAGCATCAAATCATTTGGCCTGATCCTCGCAATCACCAGACTGATTCATATATAAAAATGAAAAGAATTACTCAAAAGGTTGTGCTCTACACAAGATGAAAATTTAGGCATGAAAATACATAGTATAAAATAATAAATTATTGCACTATTTTCATTATTCATTATTTATATTCATGTAATATAAAACAATACAAAATAATATAATACTATATTATATAATACAAGTCACTTTTTAACGCCATACCAGCATCAAGGCTATTTTCATGGCAATCATACAATTAAAAAAAAGTTTATAAAACACACTTTAAACGAAAATATATAAAAAAAAAAATACTAAAATACATCCAGGTGATAGAATTTGTAATAAATCATTTAGACAAACCTCTGAATAAAACTAATTTCTAAAAAAAAAAAAAAAAGTTCAATCCAATAAAATATGTTTCATAGTCATTTTAGTTAGGCAAGTAAGTCTAATATATTACATAATTCAATATTGAAATATTTCCTTTAATTCATATTTGCCCATGCGCTTGCTCCAGTTCATATTAACCTATTCCAATCCAGTCAGGAGTATACTGTGTGCCTAATCATGACAAATAAAAAAAGACAATGATAAAGCGCCCGGCTCACCTGGTGAGGAAGGCCTGGTGCTGTTTGATGGTGTCAAGCTCGTAGGTGGACGAGTCGCTGCGTTTGCGGGGCAGCTGTTTTTTGGGGTCGTCCGGACCGCTGGAACGAGGAATGTCTATATTACTGCGGCTGAGGTGTCGACTGCCCTCCAGAGTCAAACCCGAGCCCGAGCCTGAACCCGAGCAGTGAGAGCTGTTTATAATGATCCCCGGTGACAGCAGGTCATTGTCCTGCAGAGGAAGCCAAGCCTTGATTAGTATTACAGGGATCATGTGCTGGAAAACAGCATTTTCGTGCTCTTCCGAAAACAAACGACTTTGATGTATTACTGCTATTGACACACTTACAAATACGAAAAGATGCGATTTGTCTTATCTGTTGTGTTGTGATTGATTACGGGTAATTAATCACTGTCTGAATGTGTGTGTGTGTGTGTTCACCTGCACACTGACAATGCTGCCACGTCGGCTGCTGTTTTGAGACTCTGACACGGTGATGTTGCTGCTGCAAAGAGCATCAAATCCCAGAATGCCTCCCACACAGTCACCGATCAGACACACCTGCCCAGAGACGCAACATTGTTTACAATTTTTAACATGCTGCTGGCAATTTAGCATGCTAGCATGTTTCTAGCATAATTTAGCACATAGCTTACGTTTTAACATTTTGTTAGCGCGACTTAGCAGGTTTAAAACCTTACTAGCTAGCTTGCTAATACCATGTCGCGCTAGCCGCTAGTCTAGACAGATCTGAATGTTTGACGGTTGGTCAGTGAAAGTCTAAAGGCCCGTTCACACCAAAGACGATAACTAAGAAAGACAGATATAGCGCTAAAGATGAAGTTTTAAAAATCGCTCTCAATATTGAAGAATAGCACAGTCCACAACACAGCTATAAAAATAAAAACGTTATCGTTGGAATCACTTTCAGGATGTTTTTTCCTAGTGATGAACGATTAAAACACTGACCGTTGACACCCAATCAAAATTTATCTTGCTATAACGAGTTGGAGAATTTAAAGCGAGAGGACACGCATGCGCTCAGAAGAAACAGAAAATATCGTGATGTGGATGCTAATATCGTTCTACTTTATTTTTTGCAGGGTTTTTTTATCGTACGGTTTACGAATATATGTCTGATCGGGCAGAAACAAACACTATAATAAAATCTCAACGATGCTAAAATAGTGATATAACTTTAAGAATACGTCATCCGATGTTCTTCTGGAAATAAAACGCACTGATCCCAAAAGTTAATTTTAGACATACGTACTAAAACTCGCCGCGCATTTCACTGGCTCAATTTAGAAATAATCTATAAATAAACACAGAGAGAAAACCTAAAGCGCTGACCTGTCCGGTGAAAGTGGCTCCCTCCAGGGATTTGATGAAGTCACCGTAGACCTGATTGGCTCGCACTATGACCGTTGCCACGGCGTCCTGGTACTGTGGTGCAGAGGTGGCCAATAGAGGCAGGGCGGCCAGAGGGATGTGATCCTGACTGTTGGAGAGGCAGCCTTCGTCATAGCTGTAGGGACTCAAACTGTGTCAAGGACACAAGAACAGAGAGCATGCTGGGTCATTAGTAGCCAGCAACAGTCTTCTACACTAGATTAGCACGAAGAACCGCATACTAGTCTTTCTGCGGTATTCATGCAACACTTATCTGCTGCATTTGCCAAAACGTTCTGTTTCTAGCAGTGATTTTCTATCCCACAAAGCTATGCGTTTTCAAAAGTGTAATGAAAGAATCAATCTCATCAATAATTTTACAGATTTTTTCAGTCTATCAAAATGAGCGAAAAAATTCCACATAAAATTTGATGTTTTTTTGCAACTATTTATATGACAACTGGCCATACACGGACAAAGCAGTGCACAAACTGATTGTGTAGTGTACAAAAGTAATATAACTGTCAGGTCTGGTGCCAAAACATCAAGGATCTCAGACTGAAATATATTCAGATCCATTTACACTGTATAGTGACTCAAAAACCCCCCCCCATAAATCAGGGTTCGTACATAAACTGCAAAATTAAATTCCAGGACTTAAGGACTTGTCAAGCACTACTTTTTTCGTTATCGTTTAAATTCAAATATATATAATAATAAATATTTTTTTAAATTAAATTTAAAAAAAACTGCCAAGTGAAACGGCTCTGTATTTATATCAGGCACACTGGATTGTTTATTTACGATAAAAGATTATTTTTAATTTGGATATTTTTAATTTTTAATTTAATTTCTAATTTTATATATACACTGCCTTTTAAACATTCAAGTACTTTTCATGCACCTTTTCATAAATATGGCTGTTTTCATTTTACATTTGAAAGGAGTTACATATGTCAAGTACTTTAAGCACCTTGATAAACCCTTGACTAACCATGATAAATATAATTCAAATTTAAAATATTTTTTAAATGATTTATTATTATGAAGTAACAATAATAAACATAAGTATTTATTATCATAATTAAATAAATTATTAAATGATTCATTGCAAGAAGTTTCAGGAAACATTAAGAAGCAATTCTAATCTATTTATATTATATATATATATATATATATATATATATATATATATATATATATATATATAAAGATTCCTAATAAAATCTAATACAATTTCTGAAACCATAACTTAGCAATATTGAAATATTGAGTGTTGCCAGTTACACCAGTGTTATACTCCTGGCAGTGAAATGAGTGTGTGTTCATGCTCACTTGGACACCAGAGAGAAGGCCTCCACACACACGGCTGGACACGGGACCAGACGGATGGCGATGCGGCCTAATGCAGCGGGGTAATGAACCCGCATCACAGCATCAAACGCACCGCTGATGGTGTTGACGTCCCCTTGCTTGCTGTTCTGGTCTCCGCTGCCCGTATCCAGGATGTTTCCGCCGTGCAGAACCAGGATGAGGACGTGGATCTTGGACGGCTGTAAGCACTGCTGTGAGGAACAGTCCTGAGGGATACATGTGGACAGCTGTTTCTCCAGCTGCATACAGTTCGTTTAAAACATCCACACACACACACACACACTCGTGACAACACGCTATTGTGAAAGAGGATGACTTACTAACAAACAACACGGTACAGACCGCAACAGCAGGCTCCCAGAAGTACAAATCCCATTCAAAATCTCCATAGATAAACCGATTCCAAGTTAAAAAAACATTAATCTCTCAACACAGACCTGCCATGAGAAATACGGACATATGCTTCTGTAAAAACCACGTCACAAGTAGGTCGACTCAGATGACAAGAGCTAATATTAGCTACCTATATTGCATTAGTTGTAGTGTCGAAAACAAAATAACAAAACACAGCATGTTGATTTCTGATAAAAAGCTGGCATTACGTTGATTATGACATTTTAGCTGACTTCACCGTCATACAAATTATAGCTCATTATATTACCCAATGTGAAAAACAATTATGCATAAACTTTTTATCTTATTTGTTAATGACAGTAGCATACACAAATGTTTAAAATCCAAAATAATATTCTTGATAATAATACTAAAATGAAATGTTTTTATGAAAAGAACAATAAAGGGGAAAAAAAAAAAATCTAATTCATATTTTTACATAATCAAAATCAATTTATACATTTAAATTTAAACATTTCATAATAGAATTAAAAAAAAAAAAAAAATATATATATATATATATATATATATATATATATATTTTTTTAAATTCTATTATGAAATGTTTAAATTTAAAAAAAAAAAAAAAAAAAAAAAAAAAATATATATATATATATATATATATATATATATATAGTCTTTTTATATATATATAAAATGTGTTCTTTTTATTATTATTATTAAAATTAATACTTTACAATAAGGTTGCACTAGTTAATGCATTAACTGATTTTAATTAACAAGGAGCAAAACATGTTACAGTATTTCTTTTATTTCGTGTTAAATTTAGTTTTAAAAATGCAGAAGTTCATTGTTAGTCGATGTTAAAGATAAAACTTATTTCTTTGCATCACTACATGCTGAAATGAACATTAACAAAGACTTCTATAGCTAGTTCATGGTAACCGAAAGAACACCAGTTTTGTGTATTTAGACAGTTTGTTTTGCCCTATGGACAAGACGAATGGGAAAACACTTCCAGAGCACAGAGTGCCTAAAAAAGGGGGAGGGGCATCACTGTTGTTAATAAAGATTGCTTTGATGAAAACTCTACACCACAGAAAAAGTACATATCTAGATCTGAAGAGTATGCCTTCTTTACAAAACAGCACTTCTGAAAGTTTCAGAGTAAAGCTCAGCTAAACTAAAACACCACAGTAAAACACCCTGATTCTACACAACTTAAGAGCTACACGAATACAGAGGGGTGTCGCTGTGACTCACAGCTGGGCATCTGCGCGCTGTACGTCGGCGCTTACGAACGCTGGAGCGCCGCATGGACCTGCGTCTCTGAGGAGCAGAGTTAAAGAGCACTGAGATCATCCAAAGGCCCTCGACCCCTGATCGTGCTCTTCCACCACACGTCCCCATCAAACCCTTCACACCATGAGAACTTGACCTTATGACTATATGCTGAGCCGACCTTTGCAGTGACAGACTGCCGTTTCATTTCGTCAAAGGTCATACGGTTTGTTCACCGATAGTGTGGAGCTGATGCAAAATGAAATCGTTGTTGCATAACATACCCTCAGAGAAGCATGAACACAGCGTGACTACTGCTGAATTTCTGCTCCATTAGCGCGAGCACAGATCAATGTGTTTTTCACTGCTGCTGTTGCACTAACAGTACGACACATAAATATGCATTATGCAACGTTTAAGTTGTAGTGCGTTTCTATTCGTTTTAATGGGAAAGTGTGTGAACATGCACAGATGCAGACATACCTCATTGAGCCGCTCCACGCTGGTGGTCCCAGAAAACTCCCCTCCCGATTCTTGATAGTCACCTAGAAACCAAAAATAAATGTGCTTAATGCAGGGGGGGATCATATATGAATCATGATAAAAAAATAACAAAAATGCACTGATGAAAAATAATTTTTTTTAAACACAATAAAAGTTAAAATAATTAAATTCACATTACATAAATATTGCAACTATTAATACAAATAATAATAAATAATTATAAAAACTAACAATATATATATATATATATATATATATATATATATATATATATATATATATATATAAATAAACTTGATATTATGAAATGAATGCATTTTAATATTATTTGATTTTAAAATATTTAAGTTGCTTATTCTCTAAAATAAAATAGTCAAGCGAATAATTCTATAAATATTAAAGTACAAAAATATTGCTAATAATAAAAATGTATTAAAATAATGTAATTATTACTTTACATTTGTTTAATATTAATTAAATATTATATATGAATGTAAAGTCGATATGTACTATAAAATAAAAGATATTTCTAAATAGTAAGTAATGATTATTTTAGTATTTAAGTAAGTCTATTATTACGGAAAGAAACCTAGTGTCAGACTTCCATTTGAACACGAGTTTCATAAAACGAG
Organism: Puntigrus tetrazona; assembly: GCF_018831695.1. Lineage (NCBI taxonomy): Eukaryota > Metazoa > Chordata > Actinopteri > Cypriniformes > Cyprinidae > Puntigrus > Puntigrus tetrazona. Next base: position 64,994 of record NW_025048049.1, on the reverse strand, counting down.
TCCGGCGAGATCCGTCTCACAAACAGCATGGAATTCAGTGTAATTAGTGTTCCATAATCTCACACTGTTTGACACGGACCCTAACCTCCTCAGAGTCAATGGAGCTCCTTTAACGCTAATCCTATTAAAGATGTGAAAATCTCTGTATTTGGAGGATGAATGGAAAAAAAACTCCTTCCAACGGGCTTGGCTTATGCATTACAAAACCAAAGCATCGGAAAAAAATGCTTTGCATCACCCGCCTCAGGAGTCTAAAATACCCGCTACAATCGGAGAGCTTGTCGAATGGTGATAATCCCAGCATACCCTGGGCTTCCTCTGCCTCCGCTGTCTCGATTTTATCCATCAGATCGTTGGAGCTCCATTTGGTGATCTCCTTGGTGAAGATCTCCTCGTTGTCGGAGAAGTCCTCTGAGGAACAAGGATTGAGACTTTAGTAAATAACAGATTGCTATGAGCACCTTCTAAGACTCGGGATCAATCCTGCATTACCGTGAGCGTCAAAGAACTCGTCGTCTGTGCTGTCCTCCGAATCTCTGGCGATGCTCTGCATGCGCCATTCAGAAATACTGTGACGTGAAGGACTTCCTGCACGCGCATTAAAGACAAATAATACATGTTAGTTCTGTGCTGCAAAGCTTAACTTATAATCCCCCCTCCAATGGACACTTAAAAAATGACATTGAAAACAAAACGCACTAAAATAATGAATTTCTAATATGATATAATTATGAAACATTATTATAGCTTGAAATGTTTTTTTTTTAAACTCAATTCCTGTTAGTCACCTAGAAACATAAAATGAAAACCTAAAATTAATACACTTAATGCATGAAAAAAAAAAAATTACATACATGCATCATGATTCTCTTACAAACAAATATGCAATAAAATCAACAACAACATAAAAGGACTAAAAATAATTGTAATATTAATCAAAATAAATAACAATACTAAAATAATGTTATAACAATTTATAATTAATTAAATATAATAATACACATATATAATACATAGATAAGTATAATATATATAGACTTACATTAAATTACATAATACATTTATATATTATACATATTCTAAAATGACATTATATAATAAACAATTATATAACTCGGTGTATAATATTAAAATAAACTAATTAAAAATATTATGAAATATTATTACAATTTACATTTGAAAATGTAAAAATTATTTATTACTGTTATACAAAGCTTCATTTTCAGCATTATTACTCGAGTCTCACATGATCCTTCAGAAACCATTCTAATTAAGCTTAAAAAGCAATTCTTATTATTATCGATATATAAAAATAGTTGCACCGATTAAATATTTTATGAAAAATTAAAAAGAAAATTGTTTTTCAAGATTCTTTGAACAGAAACTTCAAAAGAACAGCATTTATTTGAAATAAAAAATTATGTAAAATGACACGTTTATTTACGGTCACATAGTACTTCAGAAATGATGATCAGTATATATATATATATATATATATATATATATATATATATATATATATATATATATATATATATATATATATATATATATATATATATACACACACACACACACACACACACACACACACACATCACTTCTGAAGTACTGCGGTGTGTACGTACCTCCTCTCTTCGAGGAACGCGAGGACCTGGAAGAGGTGGACCACTGCTTGGTCAGCTCTCCTCGAGCCTGCAGCGTGTCTCCCATGGTCCTCGTGGTGCCCTCGGCTTCGATGGAGCTGATGGCCTCCTTGGCTTCGTGCTCTTTCTCGGGACTGGTGACGGTGCCGTTGTTCTCGCCGCCCTCCTCGTTGCAGCTGTACTGCGCCATCTTCTGCGCCAGAGCCAGCTGCGTCTCCAGCTCCAGCTGCCGGATGTCCTCCATTGTCAGACCGTACCACTCGTCCTGCCAACACCAGGCCTGCCGATGAGCGCGTACCATCACCTTCCTCAGCCCTGATGGGAAAATAGCACAAGGTTACAGGCGTACTTGCTTTAAAAGTCATTTCTAGTTTAGGGAGGGAAACAACTGTTTGCGTTAAATTTTCACATCCTCTGAAGATAATGTTTGCAGAAGTCAGCACCCCATTTTTAATGTGGTTTCTAAGGTGTTCTGGGTGGTTGCTAGGTCTGTACAGCACTTGCATGCTCGGAAAAAAAAGACCTCAGATAACAGATGGTGAAAAAATGTAACATGTTACTTTACATAAGTAACAAAGTAACATGAATAGCTAGGTTACATTTAAAACTAACATTCGTCAATACTGCTGTAACTTTTTTTTTTTTTCAATTAAACTGTATTTTTAAACTGTTTTTTGCTTGAATTTTAGCTATTCAGTTTTTTTTTGTTTTTCTATTTAATGTTCTTTTATATTTTTTTTATTTTTAAAAAGTTCATAGATGTATGTACTACTTTCTAAAATTAGAATTGTGCATTGTCTAAATATTAATTTATTAGTATATTAAAATAATATAAGTTAATTTAATGTTAAAAGCACATGCATTTCCCAAACTAATATCCATTGAGAAAAAAAGAAAAAAAGGACCTTCATAAAAGGACTAAAAATATATTGCATCAATATTAATAAAAAATAATATTAAAACAATTGTATTAATCACAATTGATTAATTATTATTTGATAAAAACAATACATTTACAATAATACTTGCATACATTGTGTATAATAATATGCACACACACTTTTAATTTTAATTTACATAATTATTTAATTATTATATATTTTTTATATTTTATATATTTTTTAAATAAAACACGTGTTTTTATTTCTATTAATTAGTTAACTATAATAGCCCTGCTTCACGGATGTTTGTGAGTTTTCTCAACATTTAGGGTCGATGTGTGGTTTGGCTTATTTCCTTGTGCTATTTCCTTTACTGATTAAGACGTGTCAAACACGCAGTTAACCAGTCTTTCAGATAATTGAACTCGGTAATGAAGAGACGCGCGGACAAAATTGTTTTCACAGCGGCCAGGAAACGGCGAGAGGAAAAAAATTTATAAAAATAAAAATAAATCAGCCGAAGACGGAAAAGAGTTTCGTAAATGGGGGACGGCAACAGTGCGCTCGCAAATTATCAGAGAAAGGAGCCAATAAACAAGCCGATATCGAAGTAATGAAAAAGATTAAGCGGCGCTCAAACGGCACATGGAAAGGAAATTAATTTTGCCCCGATGCAGTCTGGAGGGGAGGCGGTTCTCCGAAAGCTGAATTTCACTGGAGCCGCACTGCATCAATCTCGTTTTCATTAAGTGCAGGTTAATGATTAAGGGCTTTTTCCCTGACAGAACGCTTGACACCTGCTGCCCACCCACGCACAACGATAACAGGACGTTACCAAGCATCGTTTCACGCAAATATGCAGCAGATGGATCAGCTGACTCATAGAGAATTATTGGAGAGACAAATGTCTTCTCAGAGCTAATAACACTGTTGGACATATGGTAGAGGACACCACTGATAATAGTGCTGGTGCTAAGTTAATAATAAATTCGCTGGATTATCGAAAATATATGCATTTGGGGCGAACACTTACCCACATCGTGAATGAAGCGCTCAATCTTGGACTGCATGCCCCAGTATCGAAACTCCACTTTACACAACTTGTAGGCGCACATGACGGGCATTTTGCCTGGGTTGTTGTTAATTTCCGAGATCCAGTCGTCAGACAGAGGGCCTCGCTGGGTTTTATATGACTTGTAGAGTTTGGGGTCTTCCTCAGCCAGGTACTCATGAGGGGCGATGAATTCATTCACAATATCGATGGGATCTGTGAAAGACCGTTATTGCATTAGCGAGTTTTTTTTTGGGAGAGCGAGGCAAAAATGGTGAACGGGTACATATTTAGTCTTTTCTTGCAAACCAAATCAGTTCATGGCAGAGATTTTATAGGACCTTCTAAAAAGGTAATAGCATGCGCACTGAGGCTGTAAAAGCTGGTTTATCTGTTTGTCTTACGTGTCATAAAGCTTTTCTTTTATTTAAGCAGCTTTGGCATAAGGAAAGCGAGTCGTTCCAGTGCAAAAAATATTGTTACTTTTGCTATATTCGTAAAAACATTGTTTGTATGTAATGAGCGTACAGATTTCTTTTTATTCTTCTTTGTTTGCTAACTTGATTTTTTGCAAAAGACCAAAAGTTCGTTCTAAAATAAAAATCTACTGAAAACTCACTCTCAGGCTATCGGAGATGTAGATGATACGTTTAGAGAAATTCAGCATTACATCACGGTTTATCAATGGATCCTCTGCAGTGAATGTGTGCTGTCCGAATAAGAGTCCAAACATCTCAATAAATCCACAGCACTCCAGTACATTAATTAACATCTTGCAAACTGAAAAGCTATATATTTGTAAGAAATAAATACATCACAAAAGTCTTTTAACTTTAAACCATCTCTTCTGACCAAAATACCAGTCCAATACCAGAGAAAGCAATTTTATCAGCAGTTCATTCTGACGGCACCCATTCACCATAATGGATCCATTGGTAAACAAGTGCCGTGATGCTTAATTTCACCAAACCTGTTGAAGAAACAAACTCATTCACAGCTTGAACGGCCTGAGGGCGAGTTACTTTTTCAGCAATTTTTCATTATTGGACGAGCTACAATCTTTACTGCGCTGAGAACCTAACTTTGTAGGTCTTCAATTATTCACAGTTGCGAGATTGTTTTCTGATCTTGGGTCGTTTCCCGTTTGCAGACTGCCGTGTCATCAGACGGCCTCTAGGTGTCTCCACAGCACACTCATGAAGGTACATGTTGTCAGTAAGGAATGGAGTTATGTAACAGCATTCGCAGGGCGCTTCCCCCTGCAGTGCCTGCGTCTGTCTGCGTTCAGCTCAGAAAGCCTTCAGTACCCGTCCCAGAGTGCAACAGGGCGCTCGTGCCGCGGCACGCTACCTAATAGCGGCACGTTACTATGTCAATGAAGCGGCACGCCGTCTGCATCTTAAACACCGAGGCATGACTCGAGAGCTCTTCCTGCTGGATTGCTTGAGCTTGGTCTCACAAGCAAGCAGAACTCGCTTTAAAAAAAAAAAAAAAAAAAAAGGACAGGACCTCTCAGAAATGCACCTGTTCAAGACGCTCCGTTGTGCTTTAGCATTTCAAACACTGCCAAAAGCATCAAATGTATGCATTAATCGGAGTAAAAATAAAGAAGGTGCAACAGTACCTATATCCCGTTGCCTCTTTTCGGCCGAGGACATGTTGAAGACGTCATTCTGGCTACCCGTGTCCGGTTTGTAGTACGTCTCGATATCGATGGAGAACTTTTCGACGAAAGGACACGTGTAGCTGCAGGACAGGCGAGCAGAGATTAACTCTGATGTAATTTCATCATATCAGTGTCATGCATTAACGCAAGCGCTCTGCAGTGAGGTTCATGCGAGTTTATCCCTTCTTCATACCTACCGTGACCTCATTATTAAGTAACAGATATGTTTATTGCAGTAGGAGTTGAGCTGAACTCAACGTGCTTTGAAGCAACATTCCATATAAAACCAAAAAAAAAAAATGCTTTAAAAAAGTAAACACGGGTCTATTTTGATTCCGCGTTGACTTCAAGATCAAAACAGCAAGCCCTGACTTGAATGTTAAAAGCTGATGTGGGTATTTACCGGAGTACTTTTGAAAGAGAGCCAGAGGGTTTTTATTATTAGGAGAAAGCACACTCACCGTGTGCGGGTGTATGGGTAGGCGTTCCAGGATTCCTCTTCCACACGGAGAGCAGCTTTTGGCAAGATGGAGCGGAACCAGCTAGGGATGTGTTGGCCGATGTGGTAAACCTTATGGGTGTGTACTGACCAGAGCCGCCTGGGCCGTCCGTGTAAGGTCGGTTCTCCAGGATCTCCACCCGCTGCCCTCGCCTTCGCTCTCTTCACGACTTTTTCTGCAGGGAGGGAAAAGTTATTGGATAAGAATTCACAAACTTCCAAAAGGACCGTTATTATTGTGAAGTCAAGTATCTTATGTATAAATCTCTATACAATACAGATATATTTGAAGCAGCTTCACATTAATACAAAGGAAAATAACAGCGTTAACGTTGTAGAATTCAACAATTAAATTTCTAAAATAATTCAAGTATAATACTTCAGTAACGGTATTAATGTTGCAAAATTCATTAACTCAATTCAAAAGCATCTCTAAAGATGATAAGAATACGGATGCTGCAAGGTTAGTGTCGCTATCCAGATCGATTTAGTTCATATCTGTTGTTTTAATTCAGATCAGTAAAAGATCTGCATGAAGTTTAATCACGAAACTAAGTAAATTCAGCTATAATCAGAAGGCAAGTGTGTCAATATTTAGTTCAATGTCAGCTCAATGATGATTCGATTCAGTTAAGTAAGTGCTGATGTTGCTTGAAGCTAGTGTCATTATGAAACTTGTTGTTTCAATTCGGTTCAATAATTGTGTCAATTTTAAAAAAAGTGCATCAGCTATTAAATTCAATGCATGTCAATGTGAACAACTTTTATTTCAACTCAGCAGCTCTAAAGAAGACAACAGTGTGGATTCAACAGAATTATAGTCATTATCCTGCTTAATTCAGTTCATATTTTTTCAAATTTGTTGCTTCTATTCAGATCAGTAACTGAGTAAAGTTCATCAACTAGGAAACAAGTTAAGCTGAATGAGTGTCGATATCGACTACAAAGTAATTTCAATTCAATAAGTCAATGCTATAAAATTGATCAATTCTGAAATGTTTATGTTCATTCAATTCAATAAACAAGTGAAGATGTTGACAAGTTAGTGTCCAGTTTAATTAGACTCAAATTCAGTTCAATAGCTGTCAATGCTGCAAAGTTGATCGATACTGAAACAAGAACAGATGAGCTATAAACAGTTCTACAGAAGATAATAGTCACTATTTACCTCAATCCCATTCATTTCAACTGAATTTAATTACAGTTGTCAATGCTGCAAAATCTATTAAACATCCAACAAATCCAGCTACAAGCAGATCTACAAGAAGCAAGTGTCATTATTCCATTTCATTCAGTTCAGAGTTTGCAAAGTTTATCAATTCTGAACACATCCAATTCAACTATGAAGAGCACCGCATCATTATTCCATTCATGTCCGTTCAATGTTGATTCAATTCAGCTGAATTGCAAAGTTACATTTTAAAATTATGATACATAACATTACATTCGGTATCCAGCTCAATCCAGTTCTGTTCTCATCCAATAGTGTCAGTGTAGTTTAATCTATAATATTACACTGGAAACTTAAAACCTCCTTAGAAAACTCAATGTTAATGGAATTGACACCAACCCAAAACAAGTCAACTACACGCTCGGCGCTATTGGTGCTGGCCAAATCAGGGAACGCCACACCTTCAGCTTTATCGGCAAGATAAGCCAAGACTCGGTGCGATTGCCAGCAGACAGAAACTGTAAAAATAGGGTACAGTCTTGGAACAGCTCCTGAGCGGTGAATTCTGGGAGAAGGCCCACTGTGCCAGTCAGGGTGGCACGTGCCAATGTATCTGCCTTGCTGAAGAAGGTCATACAAAAGACAACTGCGCACCAACTTATGAATCCACTGGGGACAGGTTTGGCCCACTTAGGTCCACTATGACATTGCCACTATGGAGAAAAGTTTGTCCTGGACCCCAAATGTGAAGACAAAATTTAAAACACCGGTTGTAATTTTGTACAGCATTTTTTACATTTCTATTTGAACTACTTGACAGTGATATAGGTGCAATTACATAATTGTTATGCGTCCTCCGTGTTTAAATAAAAGATGGATGATGGCAGGCCAGTGGAGCTGGCACACTTACAGGCAGATGGCCACACAGATCCCATCAGCAGTGACTCTGCATTAGCAAGATGATAGTGGGGTGATTAAAAGCTGACAACACTTGCTTAAGACCTTCATTAAGGTGAGGTTTGTTATAGAGATGCAGAAAAAGTTATAGCGTTTTCATTTTGTCTAAGTGCTCTCATGAGACGACCACATGGGCACTGAATGCCAACAAAGTCTAAAGATGGAAAATGTGGCAATGATATTAATGCAGAAGCTGTTAGTCTTTCTTTATGACCTAACTGACTAATCTTCACTGATGTAATATTTTATTTTAAACAACAGTTTTTAAAAAAATTTTATCATATTTTTATCTTAGTCTTAGATGTTTATTTGGGAATTTGGTTTAAAAGATAGAACAACAGACAGAACAATAAAAAGACAGATATACAACAACAGAACAATATGAAGAACAATAAAATGATTAAACGAACAAACAATGATAGACAGAGAGATATACAACAATAGAACGATAGATGACGAATCCAAATGATAAAGAGATTGAATGAACAAAAAAAAAAAAAACAAATGATGATAAACAGACATGGATAGATATACAACAATAGAACGATAGAAAAATAAAACGACTGAACAAACAAAGGAACGAATAAACAGATGATAGATAGCTAATCTAATTTTCCAGAATGCATTACCTGTGTTTATTACAATTTAGTGACAATTCCTCTTCCAACTTCCTTTATGTCATGGCAAATTCAATTCAAATTTACACTTGTGAATTGAAAGAGAGGGCTTACTCTTCAATTCTGAATTTTGCACATGTGAGAAAGGCCCGCTTTTTGCAAAACGACCTCACCCCGAGACGCCTCAGAAACGATCACTCTTGGCCTCTCGTTTTCAGGGCTTTCTAATGCGTCCTCAATCACCGGATACGTGGTGAGTAATACATTTCCATTTTAAAAGCACAGGCCGGTGCCAGCGAGGGAATAGCGGCCGTGCCTCTCTCAATGTCAGAGCGCCGCTTCTCTCTCTTTCTGTCAGGCTACTGTCAAGCTCGCAGACTGCACTGTCAGGACTGACGTCAGGCCGACACGCTCCACAGAAAGCCGTGTGAAGCAGCAGCCATTCGCAGGTGTGGAGCTCGCATGTGCTGAGCAGGAAGAAACGGGCCGATCACGTCCTCCCGTTAAGAGAGGTGAGCTGTCAGCAGCTGGAGGTGGCAGGCGGGACAGACAGACAAATGGCAGGCAAGAGAGGGAACGGGCGGCAGAAGCGCTGGGCTGCGGTATCTGTTTTTGCTCATCCTCTCAGCGTGGAGTCGCCAGCACTTCATTATGGCGCTGACAGATGACATCAGGCCCTGCACCCGCTACAATCAATCCCTCGCACACACCTCAAGAGAAGTCTGGTCTCCATAAGATATGTCTGTGCAGCACAATCATATTGCGATGTTTTCCCAAAAATATCGCATTGATGCTTTAGAGCGGCACTTTTCGAGAGGTTTTTTTCAGGATCCGTATTTTAACATTAAAGGGTGACTCCACCCCGAAATGAAACTTTTGTCATTACCTCAATGGCATTTGTCCTCGGAAAGCATTTTATGGTATTTTGGATGAAAACCGGGAGGCTTGTGAGTGTCCCATTTACTGCCACATAAACGGTGAACAATTAATCACTGTAAGATCACCGAAAATCCATTTTGAATGTCAACCGTGCATGCTATGTGCGTTCAGCGGGTGCTTTCAAAGACGGTGCTGCGGTGACGTTGTGGTGCAAAATTACAGAATAAAGTCATTATTTTTGTTTTCTTTCCATTCAAGAAGTATTCATAACGTTACAGTTGAACCACGGATGGCAGACTATGTCTTTCATACTTTTTTGCCCCTTAACAGTGTTCATTACTTGGCAGTCAATGGGACAGTCTCCAGGCCTCCCAGTTTTCATCAGAAGTATCTTAAATTGTGTTCCGAAAACAAACAAAGCTTTTATGAGTTTGGAACGACGTGGGGGTAAGTGATTAATGACATATTTTTGGGGTGGAGTATCCCTTTAACTATTAAATGGCAAACCATTCAACAAAAAAATCTAATATAAAAATCTAGGGGAAATATAATTTTAAGCTGGGTTATTAAATCGACTGGGTTTAGCTGTTTTTCTTGTTTTTTGCTTAATTCAGCTGAAACATGATACATGTTGAAACATGCCAAAAACATGTTAAACCCAAGTAGCAACCTTCCTGTCTTTCTCCTGAAACCAACATGAAAGTGACTAAAACTGCAATTCATCAACCGGCCGCTAGAGGATAGCTAAAGAAGAGAGTTGGCTCCATAATTAAAATATTACAGCAGAAATCATTTTTCCGATTATCTCAGAGTGATGTGCGGTGACACAGCCGGCTCCGCCCACTTTAACATTCCAAAACACTCTTCAGAAATGTACACAATTTTTTTTTTTTTTTTTTTACAGTTTATGGTTAAACTATGTTAACCATGCTAAAAACACGCAAGCAAACATAAATCATAACAATGTTATAAATTATGTTAACAACACGCTATCAACATCTGTCTCATCGATCTAGTCAACTATGTCAAACAAAGCTTTACCACTGCTTCAATCTTTCAGACTAGGCTTTCTCAAGCCAGCTTTAAAGTTTCTCAAAATATACTCTGCAAAATTTGGCAAGGATTTCATGATTATATAATAATAATAATTGTATTTGTAAAAAATAATATTTTTTTACATTTCAGATGAAAAATTACAATACAAATATTAAAGCAATAGTTCATAAAAAAACCTAAAACAAAACCTTCTGAAAAATATCTTGTATGTTCAACAGGTTTGGGATAACATGAGGATAACAAAACCAAGACAATTTTAATTTTTGAGTGAACCGTCCCTTTAATTTCTTCATGACAGTAAACCAGCAAACATTTATTTGTAACAGAAAAAACGCAGGAAGTCCTTAAAGCTTCTCTTTTGTTGTTAAGGTATTCTCATTATAAGAAAGTAGTTGTCACATGTTGCACTTACAAATGCACAAAACTGACCCAGACCCAGAGCATATGCAGAGATGCGTTTGATAACTGAACTAAGCCGTATTGCGATTTTGCTTCTCTTGATTATTCATGCAGTCCTATTTATTATCATGAACTACTAAGGTTTAAAAAAAACAACAACAAAACAATTTCAATGCATTTAGCATTGTTGTTTCTTCTAACCACAACCCTATCACTACAGACCAATGACCAGTTTCTGGGTCACAGCTCACTAGCTGAAGAACTAGTTTTTCTGTACAATGTTTTTAAATAAACATTACCTTTTGCACCGTCTATGAGATGCTGAACTCACAAAAGTAAGGAGAGACGATCATCTTGTTTGTGCAATTCAATTTAGCTATTGTGATGCAGGGATTCAATCATCATTTAAGAAATCTGATGTCTGGGCAGGATGAGTCTGATGTCTGTGCAATCCTAAATGTAATACTTGTATTACTGACTTAGTATTTGTGTGTATAAGTTCAATATGACTCAAAAGATATTATAAAATCATGCTTAGCGTGATAGATACACATACAAATATGAGACAGTTGTTAGAAAACCAGATCTAAGTATATTAAATCTGTGCATTGGGTCTTAAAGTTACAGCAGCATAATAAAACATCTGCTGTCATTAAGTAAAAAAAAGTAATAAAATCTAATAAAATAAAAATAAAGAGAAAACCATTCACTGCTCACTGCAATTTATATTTATTTATTTAAATGAAGACTACACGGACCTTTTACGGCTGTGGTTCTATTTTTAGATCTTCCTGAAAAACATAAATCACTCTTTATTTACTTTTTATTTATGCTCTTTTGCATTTATTTACATTGCTGTTGTTTATTTGTTCTATTTTTATTACTGACAGTTTACTTTAATACTAATAATATACATTTAAAAAAATCTTTAGTCACACTGGTGCTGTGGTATTTAATCAAATATTAAATTTGTCAAAACAACTATATTTATAAAAAAAAAAAAATGGGGCAAATGTTTGGACAAATAATAAATATATATTTTTTTTTAAATAATTGTATAATTTTGACATGGCAAGTAAAAATCTTTCAAATATACAAATATTAAACAAATATGCTTTAACTTAAAAAAACAAAAACAGAAACACAATCACCATTAAAGATCCCTTTTATCAAACCGGTTCAGTAAATGATTGAAATAACAGTAGAAATATGGCTTGGACTCTTTTCTTTTATGAAGGTAGTGCTGATGATACAAAGGTAGGCTGTGCTGAGAAATCTCTTTGCTCAGCGACTCATGACAAAAAAATACAAATATATCTGAAAGGCCAATAACTGCTGAGAGGTCACAATGAAGACAGGAAAATGCACAGTTGGCAAACGATGCTTTGTTGCAACTACTGTAAGTGATGGAAAGCAGAAAACTGGAGCTAAGTTTTGCCTGGCAGGATTCCTGTGCACTCTAGCTAATTACATATTTCACATGGATGACTTTAATTCAAATGAAAAACGACTACACCCTACAAGGAGCGTCCGCTGCTCTCTAGTTGATTTTTACCACCTGGGATTTGGCCTCAAAATATTCGCCCATCTCGCTAAAGCCGTGCCGGGCTCCACTCTTAATTTAGTATCTCGGAGGATGGAAAGAAGAGAAAACGTTGCCCTATATGGACACGGATGGCCAAGCTCATGTGAGAGGTTTAACCTCGGCGCCATGCACCTCTGCTGCCCATCTGCGGACAGCAGAAATCACGGGAGTGAAGTTGCCCTGGCAACAGGCCTGCATCATCGTGACCTCTCCCTCCGTCTCCGCTCTCGCGCCGCAAACAAATGACTGCAGCGAGCGCCACGCTCCGGCTGATGTCACGGGTATCCATGGCAACCGGAGCTCAGCTGTGACGCTGAAGAGGAGGGAGTCTGACCGGAGGGGAGAGAAACATGAGCGCCAGAGATGCCGCGGGAAGGGTGATGCTGCTGTGACGGAAGCTTCGGAAAGCCACATTCCTGCCGTTTGCTGGTGTGCAGATCAAAAACAACCATGTTTAATACATACCTGAATATAATTATTTGCTTGCCTTGAAATAGCTTAAAAGGACCGCTTCATTTATTAACATGGAAAATTCATTGTTGCCAAACAGATTCGAAAGGCTTCACATTTTTTTTAAATCTAGGTGAAACTGAATGTATAATCAAAATTTTTAAGCCTAAAAAGGTGTTAGGGTTAGGGTTAATGAATTTAATTTCATTATTTTCATTTATATGCAAAAAAATACACTAATATATACACTGAAATACTCAGAAATATAAATGCAATATTAATCTACAGGCATATTTAACTAAAACATACTGTATACATTTATAAAAAGATATTAATATACAAGCATATTAAACTTTTTATTTAAATATAGGCCTAAACAGCAAAAGTATTACATATATTTTAAACTAAAACATAAATTATTATTAATGCATAAACAGCAAACTGCATATTTTAACTAAAAATAATATATATATATATATATATATATATATATATATATATATATATATATATATATATATATAAAAAGACTTAAGGGCAAAACAGGTAATTTTCACCTACATATATTTTATTATAAAAGTCTTACAGAATGTGTTAAAAAAACAGAAATCATTCGATTTGCATACAATTAATTAAATATTAAATAAATATATAATTTATATATTTAATAATATAAATAAATTATAAATATAGATCAACTATATTACATATATATAGTAGTATTTTTGAGATACAGGGTTGCAGAGTTTCATTGTGGAGCCTTGTTATCTTTACACATGCATGTACACGCATACACCACATGTGAAAGTCTCACTCAGCCTGCTATTAAAGTCTTATCAAACATCATCACAAACATCTCTCGTGCTCTTTACTCCTCCTTCACCACGTTCTTGTTTGTCTCGTTTATTATTTTATCCAGTCCAAAACCCGCTCTCACGGAAATTTGCCGCCAGTTATCGCGAAGCATTAGTAATTGCCACAATAAGCGGTCTATTGCCAAAAAGGCGCACGTTGACTACTGTCAGGATCAATTTAAATTATTTTGATAGTTCAAATGGTCAGAGTTATATTAACATAAAAATGGCTTGGTTTAATGCGTCAAAAACAGAAACATTTAAATGTAAACATATTTTTAACAAACATGTTAAAAATCCCATTAATCTACACTTTTTGACTTAAAATACAATATTTGTATATTTTGTAATAATATAAGATTAAATATTATATATATGTAAATAGCAACATTATTAGATTAATAATTATATAAATTATAATTATATACAATAAATAATTTTAACTAAAACGTTATTATAGTTTAATATATAAAACAAATATATATTAGCATAACTGATCGGAAACATTTTGATATAATATATAAATATATAAACAGCAGCGTACTGAAACGTACTGAGCAGACACAAAGCGCATTTAAAATTGCTGTAATATCCATGATGTGGCTTAATTTGATCACCCCACCCTAGCCTGAACTAATCAATCTAAATCTATAATGCACTGTAGTGGGAAAGGATGACACAGTAGCTTACGACATGAAAAGCCCTTTTTGGTGCATCTCACACGCAGCAACAAAAAAAGCACCTCGTGCAAGCACAGCGGAACTAGTTGTGTTTATATTTCCACCAGCGTTGAACATCTGTTCACGGTTCCTGACCAGAGTTCTGCTGTGTAACACGAGGCTAATAGAAGAGCGCTCGCGCAAACACACACCCACCCCGGTTTAATACTACACCAGCGGGGTCACGCCGACGGTGTACGAGCATGCCAAGCCGTGCGCCTGCCCTCCGCGCGCTCATTAGGCCAGCTCTGCGATGGCATGTCAACAGATGGTGCTTATAAACAGCGCAGCTCAGAAAGAACGTAAAAAAAAAAAAGAAACCGAATAAACAAGTGAAAGTAACTTTTAACGAGGACACAAATGCTCTCTTTAGATGCAGATTCGACGCGTGTTAATTGGCTTCAACTTCGATTCTCTGCGCCAAACCGAAACGATTCGACCGTCGGTCATATGGATGCTAGTTCACACTTTCGGTGACTCACGCTTTCAGAAATCTGCTAATTAGACAACGCCTCGCGGGACTTGAAGTCTTATGCGAGTCAACATCACTTAGTCTCGATTCTGATGTCCACTGACTTTGCACAAGTGCTTAAATTTAGCACGCCTGTTGCAATTGGACGGTAACATACTGGCTGTCTATAGGGCCGTTCGCTTAATACCCCACTGACAACAGCACTGAGAGACAGCTGCGTTGACAGAGCGCTAATTAACCTTATAAGACCATTCAGAGAAAGCCGAGCATGTGGGAGGAAGTTCAGTTAGATCGCTGGCCGTAACCTCGCTGTGCAACAGCGATCTGAGCACTCATTAAATTTCATGCAAACCTCCACAGACAGACATTCACTAGATACAGAACTGTTTCAAAGAGTAACATTGTGGCAAACAGATGAACTTGAGAGACTCTAATAGAGCATGACATTTACATGTTGCTGCATGATTGCGACATTAATCCATAAAGCATGAGAAATACATAGCATTCACAAATATGGGGTAAAACACCCTATTTTAGTCATAGCAGGACTGCACAGGAAAAGGAAGTACACAGTACTGTAAAACAGTCAAATTAAATTGCTTAATTATTATTATGGAACTAAAATACAAAATAGTAAAATTTCTATTGTAATATATGACCGTAAAGTACAAATGTGAGAAAGAAATGTAAATTAAATACAACAATTAATTTTGTAATAAAGCAGTAAAATTACAACTCTAGTATTTCAAGTTTTTTTCAATACCTTAATTTTTAAAAGTTAAACCGTCAAGGTTATAAACGCAATAAAAATATAAAAAATAAAAGTGTATAAACGTAAATAATATAATACAAATAATAATACTGTGCAATTAAAGTATTAACATTTTTTCTTAATGTAACAAATTAATATAATAAACTAATACAACATTTATTTTACAATATAACTGTATAGCTATTATCCTAATACTTATTGTTGTCTTAATTTTATATAAATATTAGACCATTATACTTGATGCAGGGAGCCTTAAAAGCTTCTTTTGCTGAAAACAAATATGATTTAATTTTGATTAATTTTATTTCACATTTTGATTTACACTTACTCAACATTCCTTTCACGTAAGTTGCTCTAATTGTTTTGTTTTTTGTGCTCGCCCCACTGTATTGTGGGATTGACTTATTTAAGACTAATCTTTGTTGTTTCGCTGCTTCGTAATTTGTCCAAAGCTAAATTTTTCTCATCCTGTAGCTCTTGTGACTACGACGTTTTACAGTGCTGAGATTGCTAGCTTTCAGAACACAGCTATTAACTTGTCAACCAATAACGGAGTAAACCAACAACATTAGCCCTTCTAGACACGCTTACAACATCTACATTAGCACATCGTGGCGGTTCGTATTGATTCCTGGCTGCCTCATCAGCGTTTCTCAATCAGCTCGTTGGTGGTTTCGGCATCAGCGCGATGTGTAAGGTGCTTCCTGCCTCGCCAGCACCCACAACCTCTCTCAGGGGATCGCAAGACAAATTCAGTGAAATATTTAGAGCGTGCAGTGTGCCTTACCAAAAATAGACATGAAACGCCGTCTTTGTTCTGTACAACTGCACATGTGCATCGTATTTGAATGAAGTGACATGCATGTTACTTTCCCTGCATTTGACCCAGAGAGTACAGCATGTATCAAAAAGGAAACACCGAGCAAGCCAGCTGTGAGTCACAGCTTTTTGTATGCTACGCGCTTCACTTTGCACCGAAACAACAGAAGAAGTGCATGACGCGCTTAAAAGGAAAACCCAAATATGAAGATTTTGCCATTATTATTTCATACCCGTGTCGTTCCACACCCACAGGCTGTTATTTTTTCTGTGGAACACAAAAGGAGATTTACACAGCTCATAGTGACCATATGAACCAAACCGGCTTAAAAAAGCACCGTAAAAATAACCCAAATGACTCAATGTAAGTCCTCCCAAGTTACACGTTAGTTTTCGGTGAGGAACAGACCGCTATATAAATCATAGTTTGCCATTGGGTTTTGTGTGTCATGGACATAGATAAATGTCATTGATGTCAAACCATAGGTTTTAGTTGTTCCTAATTCGAAAAGTTTAGGTTTTAATTTTACGGTAATCCTGCTATTCATAGGGTCCTTCCTTATAGGACTCATCTAAAGTAAAAATTTGGATTCGAGATCTGTGATACTTTTCTTGCATTACTTGTTTTACATTTCAGATTTACAGTCTACTTGCCACGCAAAGACATTGCATGATTTTCGAAAGACATAGCACAAAAGTTGTACAAACTATTTTCATGGAAAATCTCATCCATTTTTGAGCTTCGCTGTTTGACACGGAACTGCGCAACAAAGAGTAAATGAAGACCGCTTTGATGCAAGATAAAACCACGAGCAAACCTGAATCATGTAGAGTTGAGCGATGCGGTACTCCTCCACGCTCATGGGCATGGGGATGCGGTACTCTTTGATCAGCATGTTGGCCGTGGAGCGGGGCTGGGGCTGGAAACGCTCCGCTGGGTCAGGGGCAAATCCACCAGGACGGCCCTTAGCTTCAGTGCATCAGAGAGAAGGAACCGAGCTCATTTCTCAGACCTGGGCAAAAAACACAGACAGACAAATCGGAGCTGAAAATCATCTACAGACATGCAGAGGAAAGAGATCAAGTGTCCCAGAAACTAAAACAAATCTATAAATACAATATTGTGTTTCAGAAGCGAAAATATGGAAACATTCGCATACAGACGCTTAAAATCTCTAAAAATGAAGGTCCTTCTCTGATGTCTTGGTCATTAACCACACCCCTCAAACGTCAGTGTTCACTTCTGAATAAAATGCCTAATTTACTACATCCAATCAATTTAAAGTACAAAAAACAAGCCACACCCTTTTTTCCCTCATTCAATATTCTGTTTCTCTCCTTTCCGTGAGCCTACTCCGTTCTGATTGGTCAGATGACCCAGTCTGTTGTGATTGGCCTATTAGGTAAAAGCAGTCGTCAGTAAAATGATTTGTGTGGGCGGGGTCAAGTTCTTTACAACTCAGTAAAAAGCCCTAAAGTCAAGTGCAAGGTTGCTTTTGCTTTTGATTAAATTTACGTTGTTCAGAAAGATGTTCAGATATTTTTACAAGAAAAATTGTGTTTACGAAAATACCTTCAGTCAAACAACTCTGATTAGTTAAAGTGCCTTTAATAAGCCGAAAAAACTGCAAAATATGTTGCATTGGTATCCTCTTGCACAAATGCATCCATACACAGAAAAAAAAAAATACAATAGATCTAAAAATGTCCCTGAGATGCATATGGAGAACCAATAAATAAAAACAATAATTTAGAGATTTTGTTTTTCTTTCAAGTGTTGCACTGATTCTCTGAATACAAGTTTGCTTTTTGAGAAAATGTGTCTTGTTTAAAAAAAAAAAAAGAAATATAAATGCTAAAAGTCAAACTGATTTTACCAAACAAAGTGCCCCAAAAATTGGATGCAACAGATATTTACACAAACATAAATTTACATATGATTAATCATCATCAAGCAAAACCGCTGACAAATAAATTTTATTTTGACATAGTTGACATATTCTGTATTACTTAAAATTAGAAATCATTACTTCTTTAAACTGAAGCGATACAGTATAAAAAAAAGACATGTTTTTCTGTTTACAAAAGTAGCATATTCTATATTGCTTCGTAATCACTCACGGAACCCAAAAGCAACAGCTGTTCTGTATCATCACACAGGCATTACGTATTCAGACATAGTGGTCTCAAACACATGTAGCACAACCAACTCACAATTAATAAATACAGTGTTACTGTACGCCAGCAGCGCTGTAATGGAATCCAACTGTCCAGGAACGACGTCTATGCAAATGACTTCCAGAAGAAGAAAAAAAAACAAAAACTCTAAACAAAACACGAGGGGCCTCGATTTGACCTTCGGCTGCCGTAAGAAACGTAAATCCACCTGCTGACGACACAGAGGTCCGGCAGACACCGCGACTCTCTGCGGTTCCACTGGGCACGTCACATGACACAGGCCGCTTAGCGTAAGACGGATTATCCACAGACAACTTACCCAACTCTTCCCTGAGAGGTAAAGCTGAGTGTGTGTGTGTGTGTGTGTGTGTGTGTGCACAGAAAGGTGAGCTGGTGTAAACACAGACACCACAGGACTCACCAAACATCAACCGAGCGACCATCTCAAGGTTCCCAAGAGGGGCCATGTTAGGTGCAACAGCTGTCGGCGCTATAAACAGCATCCATGACGAAAAAATATCTAGCTATTTGATCTATAAATAGCTGGGTTACGTCATGCACACTCGCAGTAAAAAGGTTTGCGCTGTGATTGCGCTGTCTTGCCTCTGGTGAAAAGGAAGCATTCAACACAATTACAATAGATTGGCTGGACCCTCAACGGGTCTCTAAAAATAGTCATAATAATCAAAGGGTCACAGAAAAAAGGGGTGGAGATCAAATGACTGTTTATCATTCCAAGACACTCTAAAGCTTAGGTATTAACATAGGAAATTACAGTAATGGTTCACCCAACATATTTTTTTCCCCTCACACTTTTGTTGTACCAAACCTTATTTATTTTTTTACTAAACAAATAAAGATAAATTTAGATAGATAGATAGATAGATAGATAGATAGACAGACAGATAGATAGATAGATATTTCAAATGTGTTTTCTATTTCTGATTCAAACATGTTTTTGAGCTATTCTTCTAATTTAAAGAAGACAGTTTCTACAAAAATATGAAGCAGCTGTTTTCCACATTTAAATATTTCTTGATAAGCAAATCAGCATAACAGAATGATTTCTGAAGGATCACTACAGACTAAAGAGTAATGATACTAAAAAAAAAAAATCAGCTCTGCATCTCAAGAATAAATTACATTTTTAAATACATTCAAGTAGAAAACAGCTATATTTTACTGCATTTTGATTAAATAAATGAAGCCTTGGTGAGGCTTAAAACTGTTTGAACGATACTGAAATCACAATATTATATTACACAGCATGAAATACACTACGTCAGAGTTGGGTACTTGGATTGCAATTATTAACGAACTTGGACTTGGATGGACTCAGACTCGGATATTTTGGACAAAATGTTTTAAAAGTAAAAAATTATTCCAGGCAAATTCATGTCGTGTAATATAAAAAAAATCTAAAAGTGTCAACATAAAATTAATATAAAAAGACATTAATAAACATAAAAACCCACTTAAAATAGGACTCAACAAGGTGGACTCAGACCCAACACTTCACTACATGTAATCTGATAAAGATTACAGTTAACTTGTTTCAATAAATTATCAGTCTGATGAAATCTTTAACTTGTGAGCTTAGATGCTGAAGATCTACATGCAGTTTTGAAATGAAACTAAAAATAAGGATATTAAATACAATAGTTACCCTAAATTATTTAGAAAGGATTTTCGACGTTAAAGCAAAAGGCCAAAATTACATTTCACCTCTGTTCACTTATAAATATCAGAATAGGTCAGAAAAGATCACAACTGGACGGGATTATTGAGAGCAGTAATGGTCAGCGCTGGTGAGTCACAGCTGCCGGCGCTGGTACATTTTGGTCTTGAACTAGGTCAGGGACCCGGAGCATCGAAGCTGCTCTAAGCTTGTGGATAAACCTGAAATATCAGACAAATGCATCGAGACACCATCGGTGAAGGCCTGAGACGTTCTGCTGCATGCCAGAGACAGATGCCGCACTACAATACAGACACAGCTGCTCCTCAAACAGACGTCTAACGAGTCTTCAAAAGACATTACGGACGACTTCTTTACTCCCACCGAAACCAGTCCGTCCTGATGCCACGCCGCTGCCGTCACCTGTCCTGCCGTTCTACAGCAAAAACACAAGCTCTACGGGACTCGTCTGTGTCAGACGCGCGGCGAAACGCTAACATATGTACCTACTGAGCAGGATTTCAGCGCATTAGCTTTCCGTTTCTCACCAGCTGGTTGTGCCATACTACATTTGGAGCATGTGTTGCCATTGATCTGCCACGACAAAGTAAACATAATCGCATCAGATGCAATTTTCCATAATTATGTTGGGAAGGTTTCTAAAAATGACTCCCGTTGGCAAGTGTCTGCAGTGCCTGACAGTTCCCTACCGAGACTGCTTTCCCAGGACCTGTGTGTCCAAACAAACGGACGACCACAATCCAAAGTCTTTTTTTAAGCACGTCTCGGAAGCAGGACGCGAAAATACGGAGCCTAAAAAGAGCGCAATAACATTTAACGGCGTATTAATTAGCATACTGCATTAGAGAGAAATGGAAAAGGTAATTGCTTGTTTGTGTCAAGTGTCCACATGGTAATATGGCTTATCATCATTTCAATGTGTCGCATTTCAACAGGCATTTGACACCTAGAGAGCCCGTTTTGTATGTAAATAGAAAAATACGAGGAAATGCTGGCTGGGCTGACAGTATCTGTGACGTACAGCATTACGAAACATCACCGTTAACCATTTCCTTTAAGATTAAGCATTAAGATTTTTTCCCCCCACCTCAACCTCCATCTTAATACGTCAAGGCGTGTATGGGTTAAATTGCGAGGTGAGGCTATTTGGGTTTTGAAACGCCCAAATCACAGCTGAGACTTGCACAGATGGATTTGCATGTGAAAATACTGTGGGATTGATGAGCATTCCATTAGAGACTCGGATCAAAAGCAGGAAAGCACAGCATGCATCCCTCTGTCCCTTCAAAAAACACCTGTTTACCAGTTGCGTCGACATTCGAGACGCTTGTCCGAGCGTAGACGTTTTTTACCTGTTAGATGGCGCTTATCATGCTGTCTATCCAACTGATCCGATCAATGGACAGAAAGCAGCCGGACCACGTCTCATTCCCAAACAGAAGCATTCTAGCATCATGCCACCATTGTTGTGCTGCTTTATCTTCTGGTATGAATGAAGATGTCATCAAACACTGCCAGTAAAATCATCGGGAAAACATGAAGGGGAAAAAAAAAAAAAGAAAAAGAAATCATCTCTCTCTCTCTCTTTTTTTTTTATCTCCTTCTCACTTGCAACCTTTTTCCTCTGCCGTTTCGCCTGTATCCACCTCTTGTGGGGCTATAAAGCTCTGTTGCCATGGAAATGCAAAAGGCTGTTACCGGATTGGCTGGGGTTGGCGTGATGAAGCGGCTCAGGGAGGGCCCTCAAACTGCCGCTCTCGTGAAAGGTCCCGCCCCCTCCCGCTCGCATTCGCTCTTCCAGACTGACTGATAGCTATTAGATTCAGTCAGGGAGAGGAGAGGAACATCTGCAGCTTAATATGAGTGCAGGTCTGTCAATAAGCATTACGCAGCATCAATGGAATAAAAGAAAATTAATGAGGAAAAAAGATGAGCAGGGAGGAGTCACTGCAAATGGCATAATGACATCAATCTCATAAATAGACTCGAGCCGGCAGACTTCTTTTGCAATTCCCGCACCGATTTTGGAGGGAGTTTTATGTAACAATTTGAAACACGGTGACATTTAAAACATCTACTGCATTCGTGTGCTGTGTTTGGAGGAAACAAACCTGCAGAATTCAGGCAAGTTAATTAAAAATGCTCATGTTAATCGCATTCCTGCACTGATTTCAGAGGGAAATCGGTGAATAAATGTAAACATGCTGAGGAAATACATTTTAATTATCCTTCACATTTCCGATTCTGGGCAGAAAGCTGTGTAATAAAGTGAAACATGGTAGGGTAAAATAACCAACTATCAAATAATGAAAGATCTAGAACATCTACCAAATTTAAACATGTTGAGGTAAAATATTAAATATATATTTCCTGGACTGATTTTTGAGAGAAATCCGTTGGATTCATTTTAACATGAATGCCGTGGAAAAAATTTAAGCATGTAGATTTAACATTTTTAAATGATCCATCACATTTTCTGCTCTATAAACTTACATTTAATAAATTTAAACAAGGGAAATATTTAAAACATGTATTGAATTCCTGCACTGATTATGGAGGGAAATCTGTGGTATAAATTTCAAAATGCTGAGCTAAAATATTTAAAACACTCATTTTTTACAGAAATGTGTGAAAAAACTAACTATGGTGAGGTAAAGCTACCAAACATTCAATAAATACACAATTTCCTGCACTGATTTTTTAAGGATGTCTGAGAAATTATATGGAATACACTCTAATTTGTAACAGAAAGCACCATTGAATTAGCCAAAATATTTAATAAACACTGCTGGCAAATTACAACTATTGCATTTTTGTGGAATTCATCTGGCA
Source organism: Puntigrus tetrazona (assembly GCF_018831695.1). NCBI lineage: Eukaryota > Metazoa > Chordata > Actinopteri > Cypriniformes > Cyprinidae > Puntigrus > Puntigrus tetrazona. The sequence continues at coordinate 41,792 of NW_025048049.1, read as the reverse complement.
CTGATTCTGACATGCTAGTAACTTATGTGCTGCAATACTTCAAATCAAACATCCATATCCATGGCAAACATCCATATCTAGATGCGAGGTATAACTTTAAGGTAATAGCACGTAAAATTATTTTACATTAAATATTCCAGGCTATACTGTATCTGCATTATATCACAAACCTGCACTCTAAATATCAGTGTGAGCCATTTAAAACCCATACCAAGTACTACCCACAATCCCTTTTGATATGTTCAGAAGAGAAAGATGACGAGGAATGCGTGCTAAAGCTGCACAGCTGTACTCTTACAACGCTTAGTATGTAATTGCAAGTAAAGTACATTCTTCTATTGCACGGTAAAAGAAAATGAATTATAGAAGCAGCCAGAGATAAACGTGAAAAAGTTATCTTGTCATGTATATATATATTTTTTACCAGTAGCTATTTAATTGCAAGATATCTGGACATCTGCCATCTGTCTGGTTTGCTCTCGAGAACACTGTGTTCTAGTGTTTAATCCAACTACAGACATTAATGGCCACTTTGATTTACTTTAAAAAGAGCTTCAATTTGCAAATACAGAGTCTCTCGGCTCGTTCTGTTATTAATCTTTCAAAAGTGACTTTCACATGACTATTTGCATGTACTAAAATTTCCCTTCAGTCATCTGAGAGAACATATTCTGTCTGGCTTAAAGCGATGGTGTTTTTGCGCCGGAAAATCTTACATAATCATACAGTATGCGGTAACGCAATTCACTTCGATGAAAACTATCGGTGATGAATATTAGCTCACTGAAGCTACACCACAGTTCCCAGAAACGCATCGACCTCTTAGATTAATTCACTTAAACAGTGCTAATGTGAGGTCGGCCCGTAGATTAGATATGTGTGACATTTCATATGGCGCTGCCTTAAGCTCTGCAGGGACGCTAAGAGCTCTGTATTGATTTCTTTAAGGTTGGCGTCCGGCACGATTGGGCATCTCGAAGCGGTGTACAATTACGACAACACATCAGGTTAGTTATTCAGCGCAGCAGTTTCGGAAGTCCGATTTCCTACCGAATGCCTACAGGAGAGAAATTGAAAACTACGATAACAAGATGAAGTAGCTAATTTCATCTGCTATTAAACTATTGTTATTTAAAAATAATTTTATTTGGAAACTCAAGTAGAGATTACATTATAGTTGTTAATTGGTTAATATTTAACTTTAAAATATCTTTACTTATAAAATATTTGCACTATGGTTCAAAAGTTTGACGATCTCTTTGGTAAGGATGCATTAAATCGATCAAAAAGTGACAATAGAGGCATAATGTCAATAAATTCAAGACTAATATATATATATATATATATATATATATATATATATATATATATATATATATATATATATATATATATATATATATATATATATATATATATATATATATATATATGTCTGTGTGTGTGTGTGTGTGCTGTTCTTTTAAACTTTCTATTCATAAAAGAAAGAATATATCAGTGTTTCCACAAAAATAAAAGCAGCACAACTCTTGATAATAAGAAAACAAGCATTATTAGCATATTAGAATTTTTTCTAAAGGATGGAATATTGTAGTAACGATGCTGAAAATTCACCTTTACATCACAGGGATAATTCCATATTCAAATACAAAGAGTGTCATTTTAAATTGTTCAAATATTTTAGGTTTTTACTGTATTTTTGATGAGAAAAATTAGCACCAAACACTTCCCACTAATTTATATATATATATATATATATATATATATATATATATATATATATATATATATATATATATATATATATATATATATAATAAATAAATAATTATTTATATAAACTGTATATATAAAAATATATATGTACTGACCCCAACTTTTGAAGCTTTTAAAGAATGTGTAATATGAAAATTAGCACTGTGCATATACAAAGTTTCACTCCCATGGCTATCGTGAGAACCACACTTAAAGTCTTAGAAGATGTGGCGTGCATATCTCAGTTTGTGTTACTCAAAAACAGGAAGTACAATGGGGACCTTGGGTATGTTTGACATTTCACATCCTTCTAGCCAACCTGACAACAGAACCTGTAGTGTTCAGCACCAAACGCCACTCATCCGTTATCCCGCCATCAGCAGGTTTCTGTTAACACACCCGTCTATCTCGCAACGGCAATTTGTTACATTTAATTGATCTGAAGTCCTCTGGTGCCTCAAAGTAGCCGACATAACACAGATGCAGGAGTCTAAAACACACACGACCCACGTCGCTGGTCCAGCGGAACTGCTGAACACCACAAAATAAAACAGGATTTTTAATGCGACTCTAAATCTCTGAGCACACAACGGCGACAAAAGACTTCCTTCTGTTTCCTTTGTTTTGGATACGTTGTGTAACAGAACAAAGAACAGGGGAGTATTCTGAATATTACAACTGTTGGCTATTGTGATAAAGAGATTAAACAGGTTTACTTGCTATGGGCATCACTGCCATGAGAATATCAACACCATTATCCCATTTCTGAGGGTGTCAAAGGCTAAAGCTAATTCTTTAAAGTGAAATAATTAGCCGTGGAAGATTGTAACAAACCTTTAACCTGAAGCAACTTCATCGCGTACTGAGAATCTTTGGATGCCGCATTTACTTTGAAACGGTTTTCATTCGGAAAATCACAGCTAAAAACAAAAACCAAAAACAGACACTATTTTTTTAAATTTAATGGTTCAGTCAAAGGTCACCAATGATGGCTATATTTTATTGTTTTAATATCTGTAAACAGTGTACTTCAAAATGATAATATAAAATACCTCTGTAATTGTGTAAGAGTAAGTTAAAAAAAAGGAAAAGAAATTAGTACTTATTGGTCAAGGAAAAATTATGTAAATCAAAAGATGACAGTAAACATTTCTACATTATAACAACAACAAAAAAAACTATTTCAAATAAACACTTCTGCTGAACTTTCTATTCATCAAAACATGTAAAAAATAAAAATGTGTTTTTTTTCTTAGCTCAAATGATTGTCACATCCGTGGTTTGAATCAATTAATATTTTACTTGAAAACGAAAGTCGTGAACGAAAAGTCACCTGTGCTTTGCCATTGCATCGTGCAACTTCAAGAAGCATAACTAAGCATCCGTTTCATAAAACATGCACAAAATGCATTTATTATGACTTTTTGAAGTCTGCCTTTGTAAAATACAATGCTTTGACATCAAAAGATAATGTGCATCAATGTCAAAACTGAATAACAGGTAATCCATTCCAAAGTGCTTCCCTCTTACTAATCTCACACGGCGAGGGGCTTCGCTTCCTACGACGCTTTTCCGAAAAGACCATAAAATTCTTATCAGAACATCCGAAGTCTCTTCTGCTTCAGATAAATTAGAGGCAAATAAGTCGGAGACGACGCGCCGCTACACAAGACACACGAATAAACGGAGGAAGAGGGAAGCGCAAACAAACCCTTGACGTGAGGGGCGGATGATGAGAAAAGGCAGTTTATTTATAGAGAGGGCCAGCTGATAGTGGCTCGCCTCCGTGCTCGCTCGTTTCTTTAAATTATTGTAATAAATCACTCACCTCACGGGGATTTGAGCTCAGATAATCGTCAGCCACTCATCTCATGCCGCCTCTACTCAGAGCTATTAAAAAGCCTTTTTAAGGGCCGGTTGTGGGAAAAATGGAACCTATTGAGAAAAGAGCTTCCGCCGGAGTCTGAGATGCTACCTCGCCGGTGTTGGCGGAGCACATTAAGGAGGCTCGGGGTATAATGCATGAGTTTCATAAAGGCGGATACCTGATGCGACTGCTGATATGCTGTTGGGTAATGGGGAGGAACAAATAACGTGGCTAGGAGGGAAAATGCAAAAGCGCCGTGACATACAAATGCAACCAAACGCACGTGAGCCGAAGAAAATCTCCCGATTTCAAGACAAATCATTATCGAGATTCGTATATGCAAATGTGACATGTAAGCTGAGAACATGTCGTTTTAAACCTAGTTCCTCTTGTGCTATACTACGCAAAAAAAATTATCAATGGCAACCTCTCCTCATCCTTCTGCTTAGCTTTGCGTTGCAAATACCTTCTGAAATAACCATGCAAATCTAAAAAAACCTCACAATAAAATGCAAATCGCTTCACAAGTGAGCAACACGGCTCAAAGCGATGATGAAAGGGCCGCTGCCGTAAGCGGGTCGCTGCGGGCAGTGGCGGGTAAGTTCCACTGGCCTTCGTACTTAATCAGATACGAACTCGGAGAGGAACTGCTAAACCGCAGAAGCCAAAAGCCTCATCGCGGGCACCAATGCAGCTGATGAAACCCAAAGACATGGGTGTGTATGAAAAATCATTTTGTAGAACAGAACGACTTGCATAGATTTTTGTGTGAAATTAGCATAACTTGAGGCTTGAGAAATCGATCACGCTGTTGAATACTGCATCAGGTGTTTGATATTGAGTGTAATTTTACAGCGAGAAGATAAAACGCAGACGATGCTGGAAATATTGACTGTGTGACTAGATGAGAATTTGTTGTGCAAGAGAGAAACAAACATTGCACCAACTAAACAAAAAAATAGTTGGGTTTTTTTTTTTTACAGTATGCATCTGAATATTTATATTTACAAATTCTGAATTATAAATGCCATTCAAAACGAATCATTACAACGAGAGCCTAACAAGAGTGATGAAGTAAATATGTCAATTCAAACTAATTCTGCCGCTAAACCATATAAAAACTAGTGCTACTGAAACATGGAAATGACTCATGTGCATGGAAAATGTCACAGGAACTTGTCGCCAATTTTGAGACATGGCATTATTTAATCAAAGTTTTGAATCAATAAATAAAAAAACAAATGGTTAGCATTACTCATGGAAAATTACGTTCAAACAGGTCGTGAATTAGCATTCCCTTGATCGTTACATATATACAGAAGGTGACTGTACTGTAAAACATTCTGTATGTTTCAGAACTCAAAACCTTCTCGTTAATGCTCGTACACACCAGGACGATTACTGCACGCAAATATCTTGCGTGGTTTTAATGATAATCTATGAGGAATGTACACTGTCAAACATACGCAACTGTTAGCCAATCACATCCGTGGGTGATTAGAGACAGCAGTATGCCTATTCAAACAGACCATTCTGATTAGGGGGGAGTCAAAACAGGACAGAAAACGGCCTATTACTTTATAAATATTATGTGTTTCAATGCAAAGATCTTGCTAAGATGGACCTCAGAGAACACAAAATATTAAAAAAATGCTTTAAATCAGAAGCGTTATAAAAACATGGATCACAGTTTACTGGCACTGTCTTTAGAAAACATAATGGGTAGCACTTAACAATAAAGGTGCCATTATTAAACATTAGTTAATGCATTAACCAATATCATCTACCAATGAGCAATACATTTGTTACAGTATTTATTAAACTTAAATCATATTCCATAATATACCATACTTCAATGGAAAGCTTATTAATAACTTATCACTGGTTTTATTAATGTTTAAAATTAGCATTAACATGTTAACATAAAACCTTACTTGGTTGCCAATCATTACAAATATATCACTAATGTATTTAAAACGTGTATCGTCTAGCATCTACCATAATATCTTTTCAGTTACTTCTCTAAGTTCAGAGGCAATGCCATCAATCAAAATCACAGTGGGTGTGGCCTCAGAGCAACACACACGGCCCAATACCATTAGCATCTGGATGAGCTCCAAGCGCAAAAAGTGAAAAATATACAGTTGCTTCTTGCAGCATTAACGACACATTGCTCGGAGCCTGCAATGACACAATCCCCCCACAACCCCGGACCCATTTGTTACCAAGATTAGGCATCTATTAAGACCAACTGGCCATTTCCTGATTGCATTCATTAATAATGGTGCTCTGCTTCGTGGAGAACGGCTATTGCCCGCACATAACCAAAACCGAACGAACTGATGTCACAAAAGAGGTTGAAGCAGGTAGGTCCAAACTACTAGAGTGGTCCTTTCAGTGTATTGCCTTTCCGAGTCTATTACTGTAAGTGGGGCGGACAAACACTATTAAAATTTCAAAAGACAGTGACGTTTGGCTATGCCGTCACAAGCAGCATGAGAGCAATAACGCTTGGGGATGGTCCTATGCAACTTTTCCATTTGTGAAATTGGGACGAGGTCAGCGGATGGGATAATTTCAACACACAGAGCCTTCTGATGGTGTCAGCCAATGTGTATGAGGGGATAGTTCACCCTATAATGAAATTCAGTCATGCTCGGCCTCATGTCAATCCAAACCCGTTTGAGTGTCTTCATGTAGCGCTTTTACACAAAACAACAGTTGGTGACTGTGTCCCAAGAGCCAAATTAATTAATAACGAAAGTGACAAAAACAAACTATTAAAGTAGTTCATTTGACATGTGAACCGTATTCAAAGACATACGATAGCTTTGCATAAGAAGCAGCCCAAAATGAAGTCATAATCTGGTTCTTATTTAAATGAGTCAATATTAGGTTTGACAGCTGTAGATTTTAAGTCAATAATGACAAACAGTTCAGGTCTGTTCGTCATACAAAACTAACAAGTGACTTTAAAAAGACTTGAGAGATGACGTGTCGAGATGGTTGATATTGACTGCCATCAGTTGGGGTAATGAAAAGAAAAAGAGCTACATGACCTTTCCAAATTCTCCCTTGTCACAGGAAAGTTTAAAAAAATATGGAATAAATAGAATGATTTTTTTTTTTAAATGCATGTAATTGTCAAAATTACTTTTATGAGATTTAAGATATAAACATGCAATTGTAAGTGATAAAGATAAAACTGCAAGTTATGAGCTCAATTGTGAGAAATAAAAAATAAATAAAGTCTATATATTTTCAGAACACTGTGAGACATGGAAAAATGTGATTCTGGCTTTATAACAAGCATTTGCAAATTTGTGTCACACGGTTCTGACGAATTCTGAGAAAAAAAAACTCAAAAACAGGTCAGTTGTGAAATGAAAAGTTGCAATTACCTTTTTTGGTTTTATACTAATGTAAACCAGCTTCCATAGTAAAAGACACGAGACGGAGTAAATAGTTTGAATCTTTTCAGTAAACTGTTCCAGTAGGATCTTCTGATCATTCAGTCAGGTTATGGTTCCTCTTCCGAACCATTTAAAACAGCTCTAGAAGGCAGATGCTGTTCCCCTCATCGGCTGCAGGAATCAACTCTTCCAGATCAGATGAGCTGACTAATGAGCAGAGCAGGGAATAGCGATGTCAATGGAGATGGTATGGTTATTTGTAACTTTCCGTAAGTTATATAAAAACACCCAAGCATATGCCCACACAGCTCTTCTGCCAACACGCTCACACGCGCGCCCCTACCTAGTGTCCTGCTAGCCAACGTCCAGTCACTGGAGAACAAGCTCGATGATCTCAGGGCAAGGATCAAGTTCCAGAGAGACATTCGGGACTGCAACCTCCTCTGCTTCACCGAGACATGGCTGAACCCAGCGGTACCGGACCACGCCATACAACCGGCCGAGTTTTTCTCCGTTTACCGCATGGACAGAACAATGGAGTCGGGGAAGAAACGGGGAGGTGGAGTGTGTCTGATGGTGAACAACCGCTGGTGCGACAGCGCGAGCGTTGTCCCTCTTTCACGCTCCTGCACACCAAACCTGGAACTTCTGACCATCAAATGTCGCCCTTTCTACCTTCCACGGGAATTCAGCTCGGTCATAGTCAGCGCCGTTTATATTCCACCTCAAGCGGACACGGACGCTGCAATATGGGATTTACACGACCACCTCACAACACACCAGACACAGCACCGGGACGCCGCACTCATTGTGCTGGGGGATTTTAACAGTGCAAACCTCAAGCGCGCACTGCCGAACTTTCACCAGCACATCACCTGCCCCACCAGGGGCGAAAGGACACTGGATCACTGTTACACACCCTTCAGAGACAGCTACCAGGCAAAATCATTCCCGCCCGTTTGGTAAATCGGACCATGCCGCCATTTTCCTCGTACCTGTTTACAAACAGAGGCTGAAACAGGAAGCCCGGTACAGAGGAGGTGTCACGCTGGACTGACCATTCGTGGCCGCCCTGCAGGACGCTTTGGATAGCGCAGACTGGGCCATGTTCAGGTGTAGCTCCGAGGACGTCAACGCGTGTTCACGGAAGCGGTGGTGGGATTCATCGGAAACTAGCGGATGACACGGTAGAGAAAACCGTCATCAGGACGCGTTTCCCAACCAGAAGCCGTGGGTAGACAAAACTATCCGCGACTCTCTGAGATCCCGCTCCGCAGCCTATAACACGGGATAGTCACCGGGGATATGACTGAATACAAGGCTGCGTCAGACGGCGCGGCGCAGAGCGGTAAAGGAGGCAAAGAGGCGCTACGGGAGGAAACTTGAGTCACAGTTTCAACACAGTGACTCTAGGAGCCTTTGGCAGGGACTGAGAAACATCACGGACTATAAAACGCCAACCTCCAGAGTGGAGAGCGCGGATGCTTCTCTGGCAGACGAGCTAAACACCTTTTATGCTCGTTTGAGGCTGCAGCTAATCACGCTAATCACGCTTAGCGCCGCTAGCGCATGATGAACAGCACGCACGCCGAGAGAGCCGGAGAGAAATCGCGTTCACCATTTCGAGCACGACGTAAGGAGGGCATTCAGGAAAGTGAATACCAGGAAGGCAGCAGGACCTGACGGCATCACAGGTCGGGTTCTGAGAGCCTGTGCTGACCAGCTAGCACCGGTGTTCTCTGAGATATTTAATCTCTCCCTGAAACAGTCTATAGTCCCCTCATGTTTCAAAGAGTCCATCATTGTTCCTGTGCCGAAGAAACCTCAACCATCTTGCCTAAATGATTACCGCCCTGTAGCTCTGACGTCTGTAGTGATGAAGTGCTTGAGAGACTCGTCAGAGACTTCATCACCGCATCACTACCGGACACACTGGACCCACTTCAGTTTGCTTACCGCCAAAACCGTCTCACGGAGGATGCCATCACACACCTCCTCCACACAACCACAAGCCACCTGGATTTTAGGAAAGGAACTATGTGAAAATGCTGTTCGTGGACTATAGTTCAGCGTTCAACACCATAGTTCCCTCCACGCTCACCTCGAAGTTGGAGGTCCTGGGACTCAGCCCATCCCTGCGTCACTGGATCACCAACTTCCTGACCGACAGACCACAAGCCGCACGGATGGGAAAACACACCTCATCCTCCCTCACTCTCAGCACTGGAGCCCTCAGGGTTGTGTTCTGAGCCCCCTGCTGTACTCGCTGTACACACATGACTGTGTGGCCACTACAAACTCCACCACCATCATTAAATTTGCTGACGACACTGTCGTGGTGGGCCTGATCTCCAACAACGATGAGATGGCCTACCTTCAGGAGATCAACAACCTGGAGAGATGGTGTCAGGAGAACAATCTTCTCCTGAACGTCAGCAAAACAAAGGAGTTAATAGTGGACTTCAGCACGAAGCAGGTGCGCTCTTACCATCCCATCAAGATCGACGGGACCCCAGTGGAGAGAGTGGACAGTTTTTCGGTACCTGGGTGTTCACATCACGCAGGACCTGTCTTGGTCCTGTCACATCAACACCCTGGTGAAGAAGGCCCGGCAGCGTCTATACCATCTGAGGCGCTTTAAGGGACTTCAGACTCCCATCTCAGGTGCTCAGGAACTTTTACACCTGCACCATCGAGAGTGTCCTGACGGGAAACATCACCTCCTGGTTTGGAAACAGCACCATGCAGGACAGGCGAGCCCTTCAGAAGGTGGTGCGGTCAGCTGAGCGCACCATCCGCACTGAGCTCCCTGTGCTGCAGCACATCTACAACAAGCGGTGCTGTACCAGGGCCAGGAAGATCGTGGAAGACCTCAGCCATCCCAACAATGGACTCTTTTCTCTGCTGCGTTCAGGAAAGCGCTGCGTTCCCTGAAGGCAAACACAGAGAGAATGAGGAGGAGCTTCTTCCCGCAGGCCATTCGGAGTCTGAACCAGAGAACACCCAGCACCTAATTACCGGGATTCCGATGTTCACCCCTCTTTCCCCAGATACTCGCCACTTACTTTGGACAATTGCACTAGCCACTTTGCACTGGACACTGCACAGCCACTTTACATTTTACACTTTTTTTTTTACACTACACTTATTTACATTTTATTTTTTAAACTTTGCACACTTTTTTATACATATTTTTATACATTATTTTATTTTATATTTATATATATTTAAATTCTGTTTTTCTGTTTTCTATTTTGATGCTGGACAGTTGTAAAAAGCATTTCACTGCATGTCATTACCATGTATGTATGTGTATGTGACAAATAAAATTTGAATTTGAATTTGAACACCAACACACTTCCTGCTACGGTACACTTATTAACGAGCACAATGGGTATATTTGGAAGCGGAGATACCAGTGGTGCCCAGCGAAAACGTTCGCCAAGAAAATCCAGCAAGAAATAGAACGGGACGCATCCGTGCACGCAATGATTGATGGGCTGATTCTCCCCAACGGATACTAAAGGAGATCCGCAACAAGCTATGCTAAACATGATACAAAGCGCTTGCACACAAACCTACACACTTCATTTATTAATGCTCTCACCTGGGAGATATACAGTGTCTGGAGACGAGGGTCGAAGCTTCTCCGTTACACTCTCGCCCGCTCAAGAGAAAAGCGCTACGGTTACACAGGTTAACAGATTCCACTGTATACCGACGGCTGGCATTCATATCACGCATGCGAACGCGACTCGAGCGATGAACGATTGAGCCGTCGCGTTCATTTCAAAGAAGGGATATGCATGACTGCATGTACATCGCAATGGCATATACGCTGTATCAGAACCACTTTCGTTTAATATGGCGCAAAAAAAAAAAAAAAAAAAAAAAGTAAGCAGAAACTCGAAGCAGACATGTTGCGTAGACACGGTTTAAGAGGATGTTTATGGTTAAGAAAAGTTGCATAATTTGAAAAATAAAACAAAAATCAACTTTCATACACTAGAGAAACTTGATATCAAAACCTGAAAGACTAACTCAACATGGGTTCCCTTGAGATTTTTGAAGAAAAAGCTAATGTTTGTAGTAAGTAACTGCAATTGAATGGTGTGTGAGCATTTGCATTGCACAATAAAACATCCAAGCGTCATCACGTTGTTTTCCACAGACCTCATTTTACTAGAAAATCCCCATTATAAAACCCATAGGAAAATCTTGAGGGATCCTATGGTGAATTAGTCTCCTGGGTTTTGATGTCAAGGCCGCCGCTCTCGATTACATTTATTCGTATATCAGCCGCATTACCAATGGCTAACAGGTTTTAATTCATGTTTTCTTTCCTTTTGTTCAACACTTTCAAAATCTAAATCTGCCACTAAGGCAGTACCTTTGCTAAATATTTATATTTAAAAGTACATACTGGTAGGTAACTTAAAGGTGGCTAAAATGTACATATTAGTACCTACCCCAGCGGCAGTATTTACCTAAAAAAAAAAAAAAAAAGTACTTGCAAAGCTGCTTTTTTGGTACCAGACATATCCATTCAATAATCTTTAAGAATTCAATTAAAATTCATCAGATTAACAAAAACAGCCATTTCTATATTTATGTAATATATAACAATGTTTGTGCTTGAATTTCCAGCACAGATATTCGTATAGAAATATACAGTTATTGCAATGTAAATTTATTACATTTTACCAAGAAAAAACTTAGCACTGGTTCTTTCGCGGTAACAACACAATGGATGACAAACTTCCTGGTCTAAATGAACATGCGCGTGCGCTCCGTAGCAGCTTCGTGGCGCTCGCTTGCCTTGTTTGGAGGAATACATTTCAATGTTTACTATGTGGCTATAAATAACAAGGTGCAACTGCGTAGTGTCGCCCGCCGTTTCGTTTTCCTCTCTCCGCCACCGCCCGCCTGCTGACGGTGTCGGGTCACATCGGGCGCTCTGTCACGAGCCTGGCAGCGGCCTGCCTCGCCTCCGTCCATCGTACATCCCTGCCGGAGCTGCGGCCATTAGCAGGCGTTCTCCGGCCGGGCCGGGAGGGAGGAAGGCAATCAATACTGTGACTCATTCTTTCTACGATGGCTGCTTCATAACAGGATTCATTAAGAACAAACCTAATCATTTTGGCAGGATAATTAGATACAGGGAAGCATTTTTTCCCTCTCCCTCGATGCGCTTGAAGAGAACATGGCAAGCTATGAGCTCTCGCTAACTAAAAATGTAGGTTGCTGGCGGAAGGGAGCGTCCTGCGAGCGCGCGGCAAAAACGAGGCTCCGAAGTGGAATAGCAGCTAAAATTAACAATTCCATGACAAGATAATTGTGACCCTGCGATTAAGACGTGAACAACGTCCCAATTATCTTGACAAGACTGAAATTATTACTGGATGATGCAGGACTGCGTGTTCGAGGTGTTTATTAATCAGAGACAGATGAAATTAATGCTAGATATTGAGGATGTAACCGCGTGCTTTGCACTGGAAGGGACCATATAGAAACTGAATGATCAGTTATTGGTCAACAACACTAATCTGAATAGTGGGGGAAACCAGTGATATAGATAGACAGATAGATAGACAGATAGATAGATAGACAGATAGATAGACAGATAGATAGATAGACAGATAGATAGACAGATAGACAGGATAAAAATGGGTGAAGGTACAAATACAAAGCAATGCTTTACAGAAAAACTCTCTTCGTTACTGGGTAACGGAACTTTTTAAGGCTTTCTAATCCTTAACCAGGTTATCTCAAGTTATCTCTGACAGTTGATTAACTTTAGATATCTAATAGGCAAAATCAGGGTAAAATTTGCTGTCAATTATTATGTGGACGAGCAAACAAAAACACATGAGAGAGTCACGTCTGCGTCATTTGAGTCAGCATATATGCAAAAAACAATTGTAAAACGTTAAAATATGTACATTATTTTGCTAAAAATCAAACATTATATTACACAAGTTATATTAATTAGCATCAATGTCTAATGAGGCTTTAGAATGTGGAAAATAGCTAAATATTTATTTGTACTATTTTTGCCTCAAACATAGTTAATTTTGAAACGCAAGCGGAGATAGCCGTTTTTCTATTATTATAAAAATCCATCAGTGTTTTTCTAGAATGCGGGAACAGCGTCCATTATAAACACAAACTTAGGTATTCATCTATTTACAGTAGATAATATCATATGCAAAGCTAACTTATCTTCTTCAACCAGGTAGGTTAACTCTGACAGCCAATTAACTTACAAATATCAAACTATACACCTCGTGACCAGCTTTCTCAAGGAAAACGCACATGAAAAGTAATCTAGCATTTTCAAACCCGTCTGTAAATCACACGTTAATATAAACGCCAAGATATCTTGCCAAATACCCACGAGAATATGAATACGTTCAACGCTAATTCATGAATAATTAATACATCATATATTATTACAGGTACAGGGGTTTGACTATAATATCAACCGGTGATAAGTGATTTGACTGCCCAGTGATAACCCTCATTAACAATTCATGCTACCGAGTAGATTGGCCAATTTATGAATCCCATCTAATCTAGACAACCGTAAAAGATAAAAGTGAAATTACAGCATCTAAATAACACAATAATATCCTCCGCTGTTAAATAACACCTTCGACACGCGCGTACATTAATCTCACTGCAACTCCCAAATGGTTCGTTTAAGTGGGGCAATCCGTAAAAAAAGAAAAAAAAATCAGGGTTTAAGGCGTTTAATTATTTATTTTGGTCACGAATGACAGCAAGAGAAGGCCGTGGCTGGCTAACTCGCAAGCGACCGTTGAATTAAAAAAACGAGACCGTTGAGAATAACGCTTCAAACGCGCGAGCAGATACTTCGCGGGCTTTTGTTATTTCTTACCTTGAGTTCGTAGCTCGAAGCGTCTCTTAGCGGAGCGACGCGGCCATCGATATCCAACGGCTTTAGCTCGCGCACATCCCCGCAGCAGGTCGAGGTGTCTGCCGGTCGCTGCAACGCTATTTTCCCGCGCTGTCTGTAAGCGAGCCGCTGGCTGCCGGTTCAGCCGACTAAATAAAACGGCAAAGCAGGCCGACGGCGTGCTCCGTGAAGTCCCGTGCTTTTAAAAAAGCGCATACGGCTGACGGTCCGCAGCACGCACACGTCAAAGAGGAAGTGACAGGACTGGTTTCTCGAGCTTGAGACCGTCACTGCCTTCGCGTTGTTTTCAGCAGCGGCACTGGGGCTTCCTGCATCATTATATCCGCCGCCGCTCACGCAGTCGATCCCTTAAAAACAGCGTGCAGAAAAGCTGTACAGGTATGCCGTTCCGTGCGTTCGCGCGGCGTCCCGTGGGCTCCGCGGCTCTATTTAAAGCGTACGCTCTTTCCTCAAAACCTTGACCTAGCTTTTTCGACGCGTGCACGTCCTTTCCTTCTTTCTATCTTTACCGAAACTGCGAGCGGCATCATTTCTGGTCCGATATCATTGGATGATTCGCCTCTCCCCTTCCTCCGGGGGTCGTTTTTCCATCGCTGCAGCGCCCTCTGCCGACGCAACGCGACAATCGCCGCTATCTTAAAGAGATAGTTTAAGCCAGAAATAAACACTCTGCCGTTATTTACTCACCTCCACGTTTCCAGCGTGTGAGACACAAAAGGAGACGTTTCGCGTGTTGTTCAAGCTGCAAAACGAACAGGACAGTAGACCGAAACTTAAAGTTCATGCATAAATTAAATTACTCTCGTGCGTCGCAAAGCTGCTTTTCTAGTTTTGTTTTTTTGGTTCGTGCCAGTTTTTAAAGGGGTAGCTCGCGCCGAAATGCATAATTTAATCACCCTCGTGTTCGTTTCAAACCCCTCTTTTTTCCATTGAACACAAAAGCATATATTGTAAAAATAAATAAAAAAATAACCAAACAGTTGACATATGGGGAAATACAGTGGAAGTCGATGGATACCGTCAGCTGTTTGCTCAAAAAAACTCATGCAGGTTTGTAACAACTTGAGGGTGATGAAATTATAATTATTAATTTAACTGGCATCTAAAATAACGACATACTGTGTTATTACGGTAAATATAGTTTTAAAATCACCAGAGGAACGCTAAAAACACCGGCAGCCAATCAGAATCTATCCTGCTTTTAAGAGCTCGAAAATTTAAAGCGGCAGGCAACATAAACAGAACATCACATAATGGTCACTAATGGACGCCAATATATTGTTCCTGGTGAGAACAGGTCTTCAAACCCATTAATGATATTAACAACAACAAAACAAATATGAACAAACCCATAGGACCGCTTTGTGAGAAACTACATGTAAATGCAGTCACTCATTAATTCAAAGTCCATTTTCCAAGTTGCCACCATGCCTTGCACCCAAGCTCAAAATCATTTACGCCTTCACGTGTTCACAAAACACGTTTTTGTTTACATACACACACAGAAACGATTCGACCAAAAAAGGGAAACTCATGCCTTCAACGCTCAAACCGTTCTGATGGACACAAACACATTTCAGGGCCATTTGACGAACGGCGTATTCCAGATGTCGTCGAATCATAACGACTCCGACACATGATTCAGTATGCGGTTTTAATCGTGGAACATTTTGTGCAACAGTTAAATAGATTCCGTGAGCTACAGGGGAAAGAAAAACAAAACAAAACAAAAAACAGTCAACAGCTAACAGTGGAAAAGCAGAGAAGAGCATTTTTCAAATTTCATGCATTGAAGTAAGCAGCGCATCCTGTGCCGGGCCGGAAAATGTCAAAGGTCTAGCTTTGATAAATCACGTGTAAACAGTCGGTGCTGGTTTGGGTTCGTGTTCTTTGCACAAGATGATTTCGACAAGGCAATTCAACTCTACTCGTCTTATTATCGGATATGTGCTATCATTCTCTGCTCGCGTTTGGCACAGGCAACGACATCATGTCAACATGCCACAGAAAGCCTGATATTATAAATCTTTTCAAGTGTCATTTAAATTAAAGAGTCGTAAGACACATGGCGGAATGGAAACGTATGCAAGTGAGCTGCCCCGCAGGACTGGGTTTTTGCCATTCGTTTAGATCAGCAGCAAACGAATCAAATAAAAAAAAAAAAAAATCATCGAGTCGAGCGTACAATTTCCCACATTTCTGTGACATTACAAAAGTAAATGGTTTTTACAAATCTAGGCATTTATTAAAATATACTTTATAGTATGTCCACGGTGTAATAAAACGTATAAAATAGATCCTACAGTAATAAAAGTAGAAATATTTACTGAACATGTACATATCAGAGTCTGTACAGTGGAACGACTGTTCCGTTGTGATAATAATAATAATAATAATAATAATAATTCATATGGTCCAGGGTAAAGATCATAATTCATGACAGTCCGCAGCAGCCGCTGGCTATATGTTGGTAGAAGATCGCAGGATGTTGAATCGTTTCAGAGTCATGCGGATGAACCCAGGTCGTGGTTCACCTTTTCCAGGCGGTTCTCCAGAGACACCTAAAACCAAGAAGTTTGTGATGTTACACAGACGTTTTTCCACTGATGTCTTTTGTTACACATAATCATCTTTTAAATAAAAACAAAAATAAATTAAAAAATTCAATAACTTTAAGAAAATGTCAAATATGCAGCATAATGAAATATAACTGCTCATAACACGGTCTAATAAATTTATATATATATATATATATATATATATATATATATATATATATATATATATATATATATATATATATATATATATATATATATATATATATATATTTTTTTTTTAACAGAGCATTTAATAAATGAAACCAAAAATGTTACATTTTATACACGTTGTCTTTCTTTCTGGTATACATAAAACATTAAATGTAATTTATCCTTAAAAACACTTCCTATTATTGACAAACAGAGGTTTAAATGTTAACATTACCAAAAAAAGGTGTGATTATTGCTTTAAAAATAAAGTTTTATTATTTGTAGCAGTAGTACGGTTATCACATTGAATCTGACAGTCCACCGCACAACAGTAATGTATTTCTATCAAAGTTTCTACAAGTTAAACTTATTTTGATGGGTTGCTGTCAAGAGCTTTCAGCTGCTGTATGTGTGATATTACGTCGTTTTTCCCCAAATTAAACTGTACAATGCTATTGAAGGGACTCTCGGCAGCTGTGGAGATAATGCTGGTGATGTCAAACATTGCTGAAATCAAAGCGCTCTATGCATGATGTCAAATGCTTTACTGCAGCACTTCACCTCAGCATTGCACATCTCACAATACAGTTGACAAAACGATATCTCCGCTACGCTCAGCAATGAATGAATGACAGGCTTTCCATTGTAACATCATTCAAGCTAAATAACACTAATACTAGGATTCACATTATATCAGATCTTGTGGTAAACGTTTGCAAAAAATAAATATGAAAAAAAAAAAATAGATTTGCAGCTTTTGAGAATCAATAACGAATAGACCACATTTAAAAATAATAATTCTTTGCACAGCCCTGATCTATTTGCATGTGAATGGAAAGTGATTGTGTTCCCACCTCGTCTAACCTGGTCTGCAACGTGACCCGGGCCCCGGCTCCTGGAATCCGGCTCAGTGCTGCCTCGATCTGTGGAAAATAAATAAATATTGGGAGCAAGCGTCATAGCTTTTAGCAAATTGCTGGATGGAAACAGCTGAGATTAAACAACAGGGTTTTGAATTAGCACTCCTCGGCATGAATAGGAAAAGGGAAGCCTTGGCTAAAAATAGACGTGATTAACCAGCAGCGCTATAAAGACAGGTTATGTAATGTGTAGTGCTGAGGTCACAGCAGAAACATGCGCTCTGCCATTGATCGTCAGTCAGTCCGTGAGCGACTCACACGCTGTCCAAACACTCACGGGATGTTGTGACATGCCATCTATGAGCTTTCAGAGTTTCATCATGACTGTAGCATGTTTATTGATGAGCTAGAAATAATTAGAGTATTTAAAAAAAAAAAAAAATGCTAAAAAAAAAATTATACACACACATCAGTCAAAATAAGTGTGTGTATGTGTATATATATATATATATATATATATATATATATATATATATATATATATATATATATATATATATATATATATATATATATATATATATATATATATATATATATATATGTGTGTGTGTGTGTGTGTATATATATTTATGTATATGTATATGTGTGTGTGTGTGTGTACAATAAATACACGCTTGTATATTTGGTATAAATGATAAAAATATGAATATATATACATGCATATACATAAGTGTGTGTATTGTGTAAATTATGTAAACAATTATAAAATGAATTGTGATTAATCGGTTTGATTGCACTAGTGTGTGTGTGTGTGTGTGTGTGTGTGTGTATTATATATATATTTTTTCTCTAATCTCAAGAATAAATTAAAAAAATATAATAAAAATACAATCTTAAAAGCCACCTATTTTCACAATAAATTCTCGCAGACTGTGTGTCTTTGTTTAAAAATTATTATCATATTTCATCGTTTTTGTTCATTTACTTGCAAGGCTTTTCCCATTTTAACAATTAATTTTTCCAGATTTCTCAACTGTGCATAAGTAAAAATTAAGTAAACTAAAAATATCAAATTAAGTAAATACTTCATACAGTTTTTACTACATTATTAATATACTAATAATTTACTGCAGTAAATTATTAACTGGTTTAACATCATTACACGGCTGATATTTTAGAAGAAGGTCTCATGGGTAAAATTGAATTAATCTATTAAATGAACAATGCACCATATATTTTACAGCATTTGATCTTCAATCGAACAATCAGAATCAGGTGTTTTACAGAGCCATGTCATAACAGGAAATATCCCACAATCACCTGCTGCTTTTCCTGTGTGAGCTCATCAAAGAGGCGCTCTGCGTCAGCCAGAGACTGAATGCGAGGCTGACAGGAGAGGGCCGTCTCTTCACCGGCAGCTTCCTGTTCCTCCCAGCTGGGTCCGACCGCAGGCTCCTCAGACTCGCTGCTCTCTGCAGGCTCAGACGAGCCCACGCTGGACTGAGGGTTCACTGAGGAGGAAGTTCACAAAACACAAAGGTTTCCTGAGGAAATACCAGTGCTAACAGGGTTAAAGGGTAGCAAACGTGTAGTTTGTTTTTAGCTGCATCAACCTATATAAACTACAGAGTCAGAAAGGCTTTAAAATGTTTTTTGAAAGAAATTTCATGTTTACTATTTAACTGATCAAAAAAACCTGTAAAAATAGTAACAGTGAAATATTATTACAATTTGAAATACATTTTTTCTATTTGACTATATATGCTTTAAAATGTAATTTATTCCTATTTAGTAAAGCTGAATTTACTCCAGTCTTTAGTCTTCTTATTATCATCAGTGTTGAAAACAGTCCTTGATATTTGTTGGAACGCATGCTTAATAAAATCATGATAAAAGACCAGCATTTATCAGTAACATTATAAATGTTTTTAAAAGTAACATTTAAAATAAAAATTAATTATTTTAAATAATTAACTTTTAAACCCAAACTTTTAAATGGTAGTGTAAATGTTATAGTCAATAAACATAAAACAGACAAAAAAAACAAAAAAACAGACATAATATTTCTTTAAATGAAACTCTTTTTAATTCTGTTATATACAATAACACTTAAAAAATATAATAAAAAGAAATGTAATATTTTCAATGCTAAATAAAAATAAAAAGTATTATATAGTATCTAAATATAAAGGTAACTAATTTAATTTATTATAGCAATGAAAAAAAAATTGTTTTTTTATTGCTACAATAAATTAAATTAGTTACCTTTAAATTAGTTACCTTTATATATATATATATATATATATATATATATATATATATATATATATATATATATATATATATATATATATATATATATATATGTGAAAAAAACTATAATACCTTCCAGTCTGTCAGAAGCCTTAAACTGTAACCTCTTCCTTGGACTTGGATGGGATGGTAAGGAGGAGTTGATTCCATTTCGATCAAAAACATCAAACCTAAAGAAAAGGCAAATGTAACACATTACTTACTGACATCCGATCAGTGCGAATAGCAAGTGAGTCAGATAGCAGGACAGAAATGTTACCTGCTCTGCAGATGCTCTTGGGATGGAAGAGGGTGACCCAACGCGGTGGAGAAGTTCTCAGTCGGGCAGCGCTTGGGACTGGACTTGGCTGAGAGAGGCATGAGTAACGTGTCTCTCTTTGCTAACACAAACAACACATCCAGTCAGTAAAGACTGACTCTTCTTTAGCGCTTTTGAAAATGCACAACACTCAAATGCTACAGTTTTTGGTCACTCACTGGGTGTTGCGAGAGAAACGGCTCTCTGTGCTCTGGGGGGCAGAGACGATGACCGTGACCCTCTGGAGAGAGACTCCTCTGGGCCTCAGCACAGCTCCGCTCCGCTCCTCCACGCGTCTCTCACAGAACTCTCCACAAAAGCCACCGTAGGCCTTCTCCTAGCCAACCCTAAAGTGTAAGGAATATTTAAAAATATATCTATGGTTCAGAAGTTTCTAATATTTATCTAAAATTTCTAACACCCACACAGTAATCCACACTCTTCCTGTCCATTAATTAAAACAATAGTTCACCCAAAAATGGAAATTCCATCATCGTTTACTCACCCCGAGTAGTTTCTTTGTTCTGCGAACACAAAGGAAGACATTTTGAAGAAAGTTTGTAATCGGGTGCGTTTTGGGCCACCATTGACTTCTATAGTATGAAAAAAATCCTATGGAAGTCAATGGTGACCCAAAACAGTTTGGTTACAAACTTTTTTCAGTCGGTAATGATGTGAGTAAATGACAGATGACAGAATTTTCATTTTTGGGTGAACTATTCTTGTGAAATGAAACAGCAAAATGACTCCATAATCCGTAATAATAATAAAAAACTATTCCCTTTTGTCCTCTCGCATTACAATCCACCCACATATTTGTTTAAAAGCGGTTTCTGCTTGTAAACAGTTGTGTATATTTCTCTCCTGATTCAAAGAAGATGACTTTTTTAGGCAACGCTTTACAGTAAGGTTCATTGGTTAACAATAGTTAACATGAACAATACTTGTAGAGCAATTAGTTAATGCAAATTTATTAATGCATTATTAAAATGTTGTGCTTGTTAATCTTAGTTAATGCACTGTAATCTAATACGAAATCATAATGAGTTGTATTTTTATTAACAAGGATGAATAAACACGGCAATAAATGTATAGTTCATTGTTTGTTCGTGTTAGTTAAAACATTAATGTTAACAAATGACACCTTATTACCCCTTTTTCACCGGAGAAAACACTTTCATTCACAAGACGTTAACTGATGGACTGCAGTGGATTTCTTGTGGATTATTGTGATGTTTTTAACTGTTCTGGACTCTCATTCTGACGGCACCCATTCGTTTTGTGACATACTGGAGGAACCGCAGCCGTTCTTGGATAACGCGCGGCCCTCAGTGGTTTTGGTGTCCTCCATCTGTATCAGGGCCTTCATCATAGGCGTCAGGGGAACATCCCTCTTCCTCGCCTCTTCAGAGTAACCCTGAGTCGGTTCTCTCTCTGGTGGAGACAGCCGCCTGGTGACACGGGATACTTCAAGTCAGAAATTACCTTCTCAAAGCGAATGCACCGCAGCACGGAATGATAAAGAAAGGAATATTGTGCCGAACTATGAATAAAGCAGTACCCTCTAGCTCCAGATGTCTGTTCAGCTCTGTGACCAGCGCCGTTCCTCATGCCCACATCAACATCTCGCTGCCTTTTACTCGGTGAAAGCAGAAGATCGGGGTGGTGGAACAAACTGCAAAGATTCAATTTGTGTTTTGAGTAAAAGTATTTCAGGGATTTCATTTGAAGGTTGTTGTTGTTTTTTAATTCAAATCAAAGAAAGAAACGGTTAAGCCGTACACTAACAGCTGGCCATGAATCAATGAGTGTATACAGTTCAGATTTATTGTTGCGTTTTAGAGCCGTGATGAGTATGTGGTGTGTTTTATACCCTGCTCCAGATGGCTGTGAGTGGCTGTGGAGAGACTGACGCGTTTTAGCCAGATTTTCATGCTGTAGTTGTCGGACTTGAGTCTCTAGCTTAGCGATGACTCTACAAAACCACAGAGAAAAGACACAACAGGAAATCATGCAATATATTATATATATAACTATAGCATCAACATTACTACCAATGTTACATATATTACATGTAAACATAATGAACGATATCAACAAACCAAAATTATTTTAATTGTAATTATAATTGTAGTGCATGCATTTTAATTGTATCAGTAATTATGATAGATGTTATCATGCACAGTACTACACTTTAAAACAAATATGACTGTTTCTATAGACTTCCTGAATTTTACTGTATAATATGACCGGTAAAACTTTACAATAAAGGTTTATTTGTTAACATTAGTTAACAATATTAATAGGGATATACAGCACTTATTATATTAAGTTACAACATGCACTAATACATTATGAAAAATCTAATGTTGTATCTGTTTATTAATTATTTATCAGTGCACTATAAATTAGCGTGATTATTTTTACATAGTTTCATTTCAAAATGTTTATTGTTGGATATGATATTATCAAATGAGATTATTGTAAAGTGTTATCATATGACTTTTCCACCTACACACACACACATATATATTAGCTAAATATTAGATTTTACAATTACATGAAATAATACCATCTAACTTAGATGTTATAATGTACTTATTGCAGATTTGCATTGAAGAAACCTGATTACCTTTTCAGTTCTGATATTTGTTCATTGGCGTCAAAGAGCTTATTTTCAGTGGAGACCAACTTGTCCTGTTAGGAAAGAAACAGCTGAATAGTTTGTGCACTTCTATGTACTATTTGTATCATGTCAGATAAAAGCGGCTCTCACCTTTCGCTCCCTCGTGTTCCCTTCTCAGTGAATCATACTCGTGGAGGAGCTGCAAAAAAAAAAAAAAAAAAAAGACGGTGCATCATCACATTGACCTTTATGGTTAAATATAACAGAATAAGTGAAGTTTAAAGGATTCTGCTCCGCTCACATCCTGTAGCATCTTGTGTTCTTTCTTCATGCGGGCCTCTTTCTCATCCACCTCCTTGCAGGCGTTCTGCACGGCCTCCTCCAGTTGATGCAGGCGGTTCTTCAGTTTGGTCACAGTGGCATCTTTCTCCCGGCTGCTGTGTTTGGTCTCTTCTAACCGCTGCTGCAGGGCCTGGACTGTGGCGCTGGCCGCATGTCGTCGTATCGTTTCGGGCCATTCAGCCTGGCCAACATACAGATAAACTTGAGGTTAGCATGGTGCATTAACCACATTTCAACAATAAATCCAATCATTAAAGTTATTTTAAAGACATTTCCGAGGTTGCAGGTCAGGTGCCAATCCTTAAAATAAATACCTTCTAAAAAAATAATAATTATTAGTGTACAAATGACTCCAATATGACAAATAAAGAATAACTAGTCAGTATTAAATAACTAAAATATAATACTAACAATAAAAATACAATTTTAAAGCAGAACATATTAAGAAAAAAATGTTTTCTTTCCAATGCACATTTAATTTTCTTTTCTGTTGTTTCTGCTACTGTACCTTTAAGACTAAATATATGCAAATGAAATGTTATGATTAGCTAATCTATAGAAGCCCAGTCACTCACTAAATTATAATTTTGAGATAAAAGCCATAATTATTACATTTTAAAAAAATGTACTTCTCTCATTCAAGTTTTTATCTCAAAATTTTTACTTTTTACAAAGTCATAATTTCTGTAAAATAATTATGATGGTCAAAATTGAAATTAAGTAAAAAAAAAAAAAAAGATGCAGTCATAATTATTAACAAATATGTAATTATTACAAAAGTCAAAATTGAGAAGCCATAATTATGTTATAAAACATCACAATAATGAGATACTTTATCAAAAAAAAAAAAAAGGTTCTAATTTTGATGGTAAACAAAAATTTTAGATAAAAAGTCACACTAATGATATTTTAAAACTTAAAATTATGTGACACAATGTCATAATTATGACAAAGTCTGAATTATAACAAATACATCTCAACCACAAAGTTGAAATTGACATCAAAAATTGCAACTACGAATTATGAGATACAAAGTTAAATTATGACGGCCAAAACATAGTTTACAAGTTATAATTATGACATTAAAAACTTTAAATTATGAGATAAAAAAGGTCATAATTGTGCAATAAAAGACATTTGAACTTCCATAAGAACCTATCCTGATATTCCTTGCACTAATTACTGAATTTCTGTTTAGCTAGAGGTTGCTAGGATGTTTTAAGTGGTTGTTAGGGTGTTTCTAAGGTGGTTGCTAGGTCATTGCTGTACAGTTTGTCACGCAAGGTTGTACGTAATCTTTACACAGAGAACATTCCAGATATCTTTGATTATTAAAATGTTTACAAAATTATATACTTGTATATAATTTATACAGTTATGCCGACTTCAAGCACAATTGCCACGTCAACGTCACGAGTCTCTCTTTACACAAGCCACTCATGTATTTCCTGTCTCAGATGAAGGCGGTGACTCATACCAGCTGTCTCTCCAAGAGGTGGTTTTGATCTCCAGCTCTCGGATGCGCGCTTCGCCTCCGTTAACGCTGCGTTCCAGGTGCTGACATCTGCCAAACGATGATCAAAGACACAATCAGTCAGAGTTCATCGGACTCCGCCGATGACAAGAGTGTTTATCGTGCGTTAAACACCAGACACCAGATGTCGCCGAGCGCAGAGACAAACAACAGGCTGAAGACAGAACCAAATATACGTCAATATATCACATTAGATCCACCGTCCATTAACCAGAAAATAAACATGACTGAATGTTAGAAAACAGCAAGTATTCGGCACGACTCTAGTCTATCGATTAACATTACGAAGTGCGAGTCGGCTGAGAAATATACACAGATCACGCACCGCTTACAAGCGGAAACAAACCAAAACAAATACGTGGGTGGATCTGGACGTGAGAAGGACAAAATGAGATGGACTTTTTCACAGGAGGAAGCATTATTATGGATTATGTACTTGTGTTTGGCCAGAACAGACCGTCGGTGACGCTTAGGTAGGGCTTTTCTCTCAATAAATTCTTAATTTGCCGCTTATTAATAGTTAGCAGTAAAATTAGTTTAGGTGTTAGGTAGGATAAGGGATGTAGAATACGTTCATGAAGAATAAGGCATTCAATTATCACTAATAATTGTGACTAACATAAAACTGACATGTAATATCAGCTAATTTTCTAGTAATATGCCTGTTATTAAGCAACTAAATATGTGTTAACGTAAAACAGCTTTTTTATGCTTTTAATTGAAAGATATTAAGTGATATACTGGAGTGGTGTGTGATACTGTATGGGTTTTGGCGGCACCCATTCACTGCTGGAGATTTATTGGCGAGCAAAAGCGATATGATGCTAAATTTCTCCAAACCTGTTTTCATGAAGAAACAAACTTCTGTACATTATGGATGGATTTATTGTAACAATATTGTTTTTTCTTATTAAATGTCATCATGTAATCTAAAACGCTGCTTGAACAGTATGGATTCATGTTGTTTCTCACCTCTCGAGCAAGATTTTGTTGCTTTTCTCCATGTCAAGGGGCAAATTCACCAGATCTAGTTTCTCCTTTAGGGCACTGATCTCAGCCTCGTAGTATGCTCTGAGATCAGCTATGTGTGAGCATGTTTCTCTCTCAGGTTTTGCCTCAATCTAGAAAGATCAGACAAAGCAGGAGTTAGCATGGCAGCAGATAACACTGGATAGGTTCGGTAAAGTACTAAAATATGATCGATCAGTTACACTACAGCTCAAAAGGCTGCAATTATTTGATCAGTTGAAAACAGCAATATTGCGTAAATACTGAATGGAATTTGTTCCTGTGATCAAAGCTGAATTTTTATCATCACTACTCCAGCCTTCAGTCTCACATGCTCCTTCAGAAGTCATTCTTTCTAATATGCTGATTTCCTGCTCAAGTAACATTTCTGATTGAACAGAAAGTACAAAAAGAACAGCGGGTTTTGGAACAGAAAACTTTATAAATATTTTTACTGTAGTTTCTAATGTCATCAGTTTAATGCATATAATAATTTCTTGAATTACCATTCAAATGCATATTTTTAAAAGAAGTTAGTGTTAGACAATGTTTGTCTAAGGATAGTGAGAAGGTTAAAGGCAATTACTAAATGCCTCAGTAAATGCAATTTAGCTTTTTTTACATAAATAGTCCACTTTTCCTCCCGTCTTTACAATAAACTTCATTAGTTAACATAAACTAAGAATGAACAATGCTTCTACAGCATTTAATAAATCATTACTACTACATTATTAAAATCACAAGTTATGCGTGTTCATATTAATCAGCTAACATGAATGAATGATTGTATTTTTAGGAACCAAAATTAACAAAGATTAATAAATACTGTAGTAATTGTAGCGTTCATCAAGTTAGTTGATACATTAACTGACCTTTCACTTCTAAAAACATCTAAAAATAACCTTCCCCATAAAGAGCATATGGGAAGGGAAAATAATACTGATCAACAGATTTTGATAGTTATGCATTATTTTTTTTTATGTATTACAAACTATGCATTAACGTCTAAATATTGTGCAGTATTATAAATCTCTCTTTTCATCAGGTTTTGCATTCGTTAATGTTTATTTGATCGTTATGGATTTTTGTGACTAAGCTTTTCAAAAAAATATTTGACTTCACGATGGCGTGTGATGTTAACTTTGAGTGGGATTTTCACGACTCTTACAGCGAGAGAACAACCGGGTCCTCCAGCGAGGTTGTGCGCTCCAGTTTCTCTGAGCCGCTTCTGCTGGGTTTGTACATCTCCTGAGCAGACGGTCCTCTGGGCTGTCACGGTGACCGTGGCAGTGTGGCTGCCCTCATCTTCACTGTTGGCCTGGTTGCTCTCTCGTCGCCGCCGCCGAGGAGGAGCGTCGATCGGGCGCCTGCTGTGCAGACAGACTGCTGGCGTTGGACATGCAGTCGGTGTCGCTGTGGCTGCGCAGGGCCATGGGTCGGGACTGGACGGGCGCTCGCTGCTGCCGGACAGGCCCGGACCTGCACAGACGGGCTGCTGAAGTGGGGCGGCGTGAAGCCTGACGTGCGATCGAGTGCTTCACATGCACCGTGGAGTCCAGAGTCAACACCTGGGTGAGGGGCGAGAAGTAGGGCGTTCCGCTCACTAATTAAGTCTTGTGTTAATTGGCTCTGCTCTGACCTGAGGAGACGAGGTGGATGAGTTGATTAAGGAGTCCCATTCGCGGCCTTTGGGATCGGCTCTCTTGCTCTGGTAGATCTCCCTCAGAGACAGGCGGTTCTCATCTGAGTCTGTGTGACACAGGACAACTCGTTTTAAGCCTGCTGCATAATACGTGCTATACAAACGTAAGGCCTTAAAAATCATAACTTCTCTAAAAAGCCTGTCGCACACATTCTACAACATGACTCCTGTCATCTGACTGACAGCTTATACTTTTAAGCAAGTAAAATGCTTTTAGTATGACTGTAAAAAAAGTCAGGTTGTGGTTCACATGTCTTTGCTGTGAAATCTGTACTGAATTTTATAGAGCAACCCTAAGAATAAAGGCCATTGCACTCTGGGTCTGAAAGTTCTGCATGTGATTTTTACATAATAGTCATCCTTTTCATCAAAGCGCATGCTACGAATGCAATAATGCTGAATTTATTTTTAATGATGGATGAACGTTTCGGAGACGGTGTGTATAAATGCGACTGAAAGCGGCGTGAGGTTGAATTTTATTTTTCAACGTGCATTTTCAGTATGCAATAACTTTTATATTGCATGTGTTATTTAAAAGTGAACACTTACTGCTGTAACAACTTTACTTTTTACATTTCAGAAAAAACTGTGTATATGCATATGAAATATGATCCATCAGGTGTTTGAGAACCATTACATTTGTTCATTATACGTTTTGAAACTACAGAGCAAAACTAGGCAAGTGAATCTCTGCTTATTCAGACATATCTATGGAGAATTGTTTTTTATTAATCTTTTTGGCCATGTAAATGTCAGCATAATCATCTTGAGTATGAGCTCCATATTCTCACTCCTTCACACTATACTGTAACTTAGTGTACTATAACCAGTGAAACTAACCAAAACTTGTAGTTGTGAAACAATTATAGGTTGCAAAGTGACAGGTAATGAATTAAAAAATAAATATTATAACATTTATTTGTGTGATTTATACTATTCTGTCCATTACTCTACTACTATTGTTTTGATGCATAGCTGCTGTTTTGATGCATTTAAGATAATAGCATTGCTATAGTTTCTCCTAAAGACTAAGTGAATAACATTTTACCTGCATTAGGACAAAGGAAGCTTTTTCAAAGTTGTCAGGTAGAGGGCGATATAACTCACTCTCATCCAGTTTCCAGTATGACAGGCCTGGAAAATCAAAGGCGATATGAATATGTGCATAGCAATTTCACAATAACTTCAATCTAAAGCCAATTATACAAACCCCTTCCAAACAGAACATTACGCGATTACAACTCCTCCTGAAATGAATCAGATACATAATCAGCATGAAAGTCTCCTGTGTGCTGCTGGACAGACAGCAGAGCTTGATTCTTAGTGAAATGTGTTACCTGGAGGCTTCAGACACCAGACTGTCACTTCTCTTAGAGGCAATAGATTTGTGGAGGCTGCTTGCATCCACGCTGAGAAAAAAGGCAGAAAACAAAAGATTATTGTACTCAGAAAGCAATTTTAACACACACAGAGGCTTCTAGGAACATTCACTGTAATAAGCTGAGCGGTGGACGCTTTATCTTATCTCCGAAACAGCAAATGATGCACAATTCGAATGGTTTGTCCAAGATGCACGACGGAAACATTGACCAATTTTAAACCTGTCGCTTTCTGCATTGAAATATAGAATCTAGCACGATGCATATATAGTAAAAGATATTTTACAGTAGAAAAAGATGTTTGACAGGTTTACTGTTTGAATTGGTTAAAAATATTCTTTGTTATCATATATAAAGATCCCTGCTGCTCATGATTAAAAGCAATTTAAAAATAATCATTCAATGTTTAGTATGTGCTTACATCAGGTACGTGATCTGTGTGTGCTTAGGCGAGATCCTGCTCCTGCTGTGCTCTGTCCTGCTCCTCTGCATGCCTGACGTCGGTGTGGTGTGGTCTCTGCTCTTTCTCTGCCTGTGTTTTTGCCTTTGGGCCCAGGAGGTCAGGGATTGACTACACAGCATATAACATCTTATGTAATTAAACGATTCATTATAACTAATGCGACTTCGAAGCACGTGATACTACTACTTTTTAGATTTTCACTACATGTTTTATTGCTATTTATATTTATATATATTTATATATATATATATATATATATATATATATATATATATATATATATATATATATATATATATAGTGCTAAATGATTAATTGTGATTAATCACATCCAAAATAAAAGTTTTTGTTTACATAATGTGTGTGCTGTATACATGTATTATGTGCACATACATATACAAAACACACACTTGCATGTATACATTTCAGAAAAATTTCTGCTACATTAACTATATGGATATATTTATTTATTTATAACACAAATTATATAAATAGACATGTAAATACTATATATAGTATGCATATTTTATATATAATTAATGTGTTAATGTATTTAATACACATGTTATGCAAACAAAAACTTTAATTTAGTATTAATGGAATTGATATAGATTTAAAATTGAGATTTATACATCATCCAAGAGGTGTAAAAATCTAAGTATTGAGAAAACTGTTCAAGTTTTTATCAAAGCATACTACTCATCAAAATTAAGTTTTGATATATTTATGGCAAGAAATGTACAAAATATCTTAATGGAACATGATGTTCACTGTAATGACTTTTGCCAGAAAAAGAAAAATCTAGAATTCACGCAAAATGTACTTGCTTTACTTTACAAATATACCTAATAGCGCTACTTAGGTTTGTGGATTCAGGGTCACATTTTGACTTAAAAATCAAGCAAATCCTCAAAAATTAGTTTTAGATAAACATGCATTTCATTTTTGGGCACATTCATTTACTTTCGTCCATTATTTCAGTTTTGATGACTACATTCACACTCACAGCCACGTGTAATCTACCTTAGCCTTACTCTCTGTTTATCAGCCATAAAGTGCACTGTCTCCAGTCGCCTGGAGCTTGTCACGCCTCTGCTCAGCGGGTTCTGGCCCAGAGGGCTCGCAGTGGCAGGTATGGGTGATGGTGTAAGAGTCCCGTCCTGCTGGTTCGGAGACCACAGCGCCTCGTCCCTCCCCTCCCGTGGAACTGGGACGCCCTGTTTTCTAACCCATGCTCCCAGGTGGAAAGAGTCCCGTACCACTGCTCCCAGCACAGTAAAACCATCCCCCTCCTCTGAGGTCTCCTGAGGGAGCAGGTGAGCTGCGGGGGTGATGGACGAAGGTGCTCTCCACCGGGTCCTCGAGAGAAGCTGGGTTCTTACTGGGCTCCAGGAGAGTGAGTTCTGTGTGCTGATTTGGCGGTTCTGTAACTGCTAATGCTCAATTTCATCCTATGAGCTGGAAGGAAACACACGAGGCCATCAAGGACAGAATTAAACAAATTTATTAGTGAATTCGGATATTGATCAATACTCCCAGATTAAGGCCGAAACACGCTGTACAGAAGTACGCAAATTGCAAGCATGAGGTCAGTGTATTGAAAGTTACAGTTATTACTGAATTGATCTATAGTTGTGTCTTTAAATTGCCCGTGGTACAAAGTGCCACCTATGATATCCAGCGATGCTGAAAACGTGGGATTTGAAATCTTGGAATATCCCATTTAAAAAGCGGAATCGCGGTTCAACGCGGAATGTCATGGAATTGATCAAAATGTGGATGAAATAATCAAAAGTAGGTCAAATAGACAAAATCAAATCACGATAGGGACTAGTATCTGTAAACATTGAGCCAGAAGTTTGAATCCTGTAAGCCATGTTCTGCGTTTCTCTGTGTCTTTTGTTTACTAAATAAGTGTGGGCAAGTGGCCTTTCGCTGTGATGTGTCAGCATCTGCCATCTCTCAGTGAGGACACATAAATACATCTCCAGAACTGCTCTGAGAGTCACTTCACTTGAGCATTTTACTATTTATAAAACACCGTCATAAATCTTTACTTTACTTACGACAAAATAAAACATCGTTTAATTATATTAATTCAGTACAAATTCAGTTTGGGTGAAACTTGTTCACTGTTTTCTTACTTCTATTACTTGTGGATATAAATAATGATATTTTATACAGTCAATACAATAATATATTTTTATACAGTCAGTTTGCTCAGTTTTAACTAACCTGCTTAAAGTTCAGTATTAAAAAAATATTCTGAATGCAGACATGAATAATACTGTAATTTTAAAATAGTACTGTCGTATAAATGTATCATTATTATATTATATTATTTTTCTTAGGAAATTATGTGAAATAGTATGGTTACAAAATAAATATTTATTGTATTTTGTATATTACACATTATATTTATGTAAATATCAATTTCACAATTATCTTTCAAAAATATATTTACATTCAAATAAAGCTCACATTATGCCTAATCACAGCTATATAATAATTTTTTAAAAAAAATTAAGAGACACTAGAGATTGGCAGATCCAGATTAAAAACACAATGCATCAGATAAAAGCACAACACTTGAACTCTCTGCAACACAAACAGTAACTTTGATAACAGTCCAGACAGGGTCCTTTTGAGAAACATACCTGTATTTGGCACTGGTACTGCTCCTGCTGAGCAGGATTTGCTCTTGATATTGCTTTTCCACCAACTGAAAGAGATGAAGCCACCGACCCTGTTGGAAGGAGAGGAACACTGTCAAAAACAGATTCTCTGGACGCACTGTTTGGCGATTAATGCTAAGACATGAACAAATTAGTGCGTTTTGGTTACTATAGGCTAGTAGTTTCACAGCTAGTAAACTTTACAGACGTGATTGTCTTGATTATCTCAACATTTTTAAAGTCGGATGAACATATGAAATTCTTTATAGTACATCCAAGTGTAACGGATTATCCACAGTGCTAGAAATTGGAGTTGTGAAGCATTTTGATAAATATATGCACATATTCATAGTGTTTTTATTTTTATTTAAGCAATTGCATGTTTTAATAAATCTATCATGACAATAACATTTTATCACAGCAACTAATTCTAATATTTATATTTCAACAACAAATTGATTTAAAACAATTATATATTTTAAAAAGTTAATCTGAATATATTAAATATACATATAAAATTACAAATAAAAATATATTAAATATACATATAAAATTACAAATAAATATATTAAATATACATATAAAATTACAAATATATATATATATATATATATATATATATATATATATATATATATATATATATATATATATATATATATATATATATATATATATATATATATATATATATATATATATATATATTTATTTTTTTTTTCATGCCAACTCTAAATGATCTCATTTGTGATGTCAGTGGATCAGCTGCATTGTGGGATGTTCTCCAAAGCTCAGGCGTGGCTGCTGCGGTCTCGACTCCTACGTGGAGACCTCAGACGATGGCCCAGGAAACCTGGGGCCGTGACGGCATGAGGGAACTGACAGTGTGGTCTCGAGGGCATCTCGCGCACCTCACGGTTCTTCCAGATCTCAGGGTCGGTCTCTTCGCTGCTCTGGATCCCTGGACCAGGGCACCTGAGAGTCTCGATGGAGCTGGGGTTGATGAAGGCAAACTTCTCCCTGAGCTGAATTCCTCTCTCGGTCACGAGACACAGATTCCCAAAGCATGTGACACGAACAAAGACTGATTATAAGTCAAGCATCAACCTGAGGGCTTGTTGTGGATTTAAGCAGCTTATTGACAACATCTTTGCAAAGAGCGAAACATCACAAACTTTATTTTTGGTTCAGTTTTCAGCAAAATAAAAAATAGAAAACGCTGGCTTGTATGAAAAATTTTGTTTCAATGCGTCACTAATAATACCTAAAATAAGCACATATTAAATACATGTAAGTTTCATATGCCCATTTCAGGCCTCAGGAAACTTCTAAATGACTCTAATTTGTGATCTCAGCTGCATTGTAGGGAAGTTCTGTCACAACTCTGAGTATGTACACAAAAATGAAAAAGCAGACAATTCTGAATGCAACAACACGTTATCAAGTAGGACGGAAGAGATATGGTTTAACTGAAATATAAACCGAAGATAGCTTACAAAACTAATGAACAAATTTAGAAAAACCTTTGTACAGTTGAACTGCAATATACAACCTATTAATATATTGTTTTGTTTAAATGTTAAATTAGCTTTTATTTTACTGTGAAATATTATTGCAAAAAGTAATATATATATATATATATATATATATATATATATATATATATATATATATATATATATATATGTGTGTGTGTGTGTGTGTGTGTGTGTGTGTGTGTGTGTGTGTGTGTAAAGATAGTCATATAAATTTATATTTATGACTATATATAAATATATATATTTATATATTACAAATCATGCAATAAACATTAACAACAAACATGGAGCTACTTAAAATAGTTTTGTTTTTTTGGTTTTTACTCATTTACTCAGCCTTAAGTTGTTCAAGTAGGAATCTTTATAGTTAAAAGAGGTTATTTTTAAGGATGAGTTTAACTCAACGTGTTAATCTCTTATACTATGAAGTGGAAAAAAAAAGAAGAACTTTTAATTTTTTTTTTTTCAGGATTTCTATTTTGGGTGATCTATCCGCTTATACATCAAGCCAAATGCCCATAGCCTGCTTCTTGAGCCTCAGAATTGTTGTGGATTTAAAGCAGCTTATTTTACGGTCTCTTTTGCGAAGACAGAAACTTACAGCGCTAAAGGCACCTTTATTTTGTTGGAAATGTTGCATGCTGGTGTGGTGGAGGGTCTGTTTTTCTCCTTCTGTGGTCTGAAGGAAGCCCTCGGCGTGGACGCAGCGCTCCTCTTCGGGAGACCCGATACGGTGTCCTCAGAGGGAGACGGCGAGGCCTGGCTTCTCCTTCCCGCCATTGGCACTGATCTGTCGTGGCTCAAGGCCACTGAGCTGGGACACGTCCTCAGAGATGCTGTCATCTGTGGGGACATGCTTAAACAGCCGATGGACAGAGACTGTGTGCTGTTTAAAATAATGAAGTAAAAAGAGAGGACGAAACAGTGTCAAACAAAAGCAAACACGTAAAGCAACTAGGCTCCAAACCTACATCGTTTGAATTTCCAGCCCTCATCTTTAACCAGTAAGCCACCTGTTCAGAAACAAATTCAGAAATATTTTACGCATGAGCTCATACTAAATTAATAAATTGCGTAAAGAACATATGCGTGATGTTTAAAAAAATACTAGAAATTGTAACGATTCATTCTTACGCATTCAAAAATATTTCATGATGTTGCAAAAACTATGCTTTTTGGAAAAGAACACTTCTGCATATTCTTAAGAAGGAGAACTTAATACAGAAATAATGTGCTTTCTTTTAGTGAACTTTGTTAGATGAAAATGTATTAGTTTAAATTTATGTCTAAATGCAATTAGTTTACTTTAGAAAGCTTTTAGACATACTTAAGTACATCTGTACATGTAATTTCACAATTGTTAATACTGTCTTTGAAATATAGCTACACTATAAAGTGTACTGCTAAGTGAACTGACAAGCATTTATGGTAATATGAAATTAATTTTCATTATCATTTTGAATCTTGTCCCATATTAAAATCCATTTAAACAATTTTGTGATAACGTATCATTAAATTAACAGAAAACAGTATGAATTCAGTTCATTAAATGCACGACAGAATACAGTAAAAAATTATAATCCACTAGTTTACATTATATTCAACACATTTATATATATATATATATATATATATATATATATATATATTTTTTTTTTTTTTTTTTTTTTTTTTTTTTTTTTTTTTATTAAAGCACGATTTAAAAGGTAAAAACTAATGACTTATGACTTTACTACAAAGTGCGGTGTGTTCAAAAAAAAACATTCACATAAGTACATCTCTTTAAATGCACTTAAGTGGCTTTATTGCATTGCATTAATAGTATATTATCTGCAAGTGCAGTTGAGAAATATACTTTTAAGATTTTAAGTGTACTACAAGTGTGCATTCAGTACAATTGCTAACCACTTTCTTTTCACATGCATTTTGTGTATTATTGACCTGACATTAATACAATCCCACTAAAAATGCAAGCAAGAGATGAAAACTACACAAAAACAGTTATAAGCGCTACGTTACAACGACGTTATAAAGGCTTAATTATCAAAAATGCAAACTAAGAAAGGAAAATTAAAGCATTTATCCTTTTATAAAATGACCGGCTAAGGTATAAACAAAGACACAGCTGTCAGGACTGTCAGGACATCATGGGCAATATCTGGTGCAATTCATTGTTTGCATGCAGTCGGACAGCAACGGATATATCCACACAACAAATGCCATTCATTGCCACGAACTTGATGGAGATCGACAGCAAGTTATAAGAGCTGATAAAAGCCATAAGCACACGCATTTGATCATCACATCATAAAACGACACAAAGCCAGCCTGGCAACACAAAAACCCAGCCGGTGGCGTGTTTCCTACGGCGTGGTGTTTTAATAAATGCCAAGCAGGCTTGTAGATGTGGACATGCAGCAAAACACAGACTCGCTATGGCGCTTCCTGTTCTGTTCGCGCGCGCACACACTCACTCACACACACATACACAGAGCACGCATCACCCTGCAGCCGCATCCCTTCTCGCTCCAAAACACAAGCGCCGACCTGTTCGCCGCCGTGACAATAAGCCCCGAGTACTGCGTGTCACTTACTTGTTACTTTTTATCATCGCTTGTTCTCCCATTTTGACATTTCCCTTACGCGCCGCGCGCGCACTCTCTCCTTTCTCCTCATCTGTCACTGACTGCTCTCGCTCAACCTTCTAACGTTCTGCAACTAACGACGACACACTGCGCCGCGAAACGCCATTGGCGGATTGAGTTCGAAAGGCGCGACTTGATTGGCCAGCGTGAATTGTGGACGTCACTTCGCGCTCTGCGATTGGCTCTTCGCTGATTCTGCGCATTTTGGCGGGCAGCAACAGAGGTTCTGGATTGGTTCCTTTGTGTAAATCGCCATCGGCCTGTGTATGCCTCTGGAAGAAATAGCATTAAATACTAAAAATGAAAACATTAATAACAATTATTATTATTTTATTTCCCAATTTCATGCAGAACACAATATAAAAATAATAAAACTAAATATAAATATATATTTGTATTGCTCTCTTTGTAAGCTTTACGAATAAAAAGAAAAACTGCGTTATTGCGGTCATGAAAACCCTTTTTGTTTTAACTTAATGAAAAACTTGAGCATAATCAAAATTTTATAATCAATCAGAAATTACACTCATGCATTACCATACTATTAAACTGAGTAAAAAAATTAAAAACAATTTTCACAATGCAAAATTTCTTTGTATTTAATATGGTTCATCTTATATTTATTCATTTTTTGTATAAATATAATTTATCAAACACACACACATGTATATGTGTGTATATGTATAAGTGTATATATTGTTTGTTTAAATTAGTTTTTTATTTTATTGTGAAACATTATTGCAAAAGTAATATTTATTATTGTGTTTGTTTACTCTGTTGATTTTAATAATATATATATATATATATATATATATATATATATATATATATATATATATATACATACACACACACACACATATACATATACACACACACATTATATGCATGCATCTTTTATTGTACGTGATATGTGCATTTCATTCTCTTCATATTCATTTTATTCAACTTCATGATCAACTTACGTGTGAGCATAGCTATACAGCAACACAATAAACAAAAGTGTTTCATACACAATGAATGTCATATTTATTGACAGATATACAAAATTCAAAAGAGTGACCTTTTTTGTCTCTTACATAGAAAATACATTGTATTGGCACAAGGTAATAAATACAAATAAAGACGAAAAAGTAATGGCATCACTATGTCATTTTTCAGTATCTCCCGATTAAAGAAACCTCACCTATCCATTAGTGCGCTCCAAAGAAAAAAATACTGACCTTATCCTGAGACTCATTTCTAAAAGCACAACTCACTTAACTCCTGTAAAGCCATGCAGATTCACTGTAGGGACCTTTCTATCCGTTGCATGCATTTTTGCTTATTTGTTCTTAAACATACTATGTTGTCCAAAAGAAATGAAGTATATAAAAAAAAAAATTAAAATAAAATCAAATGGCAACAGTTCCGATTCTTTGTATTTATAAATCAGAAGATATATTCTCTGAATGGTGCCTTATTCTCCAAACCGCAGATGAAAAGCGTAACTCAGAATATAAATGCTCCGTTTTTTGATTGTTTTATCCTCAAGGAAAGGTATGCATGACTTCACAAGTGATACAGTTCTTTTTCCCAGCCGCATGGAGAGAACGCTGAAGGAGGCGCGCAGGATCTGCAGCATTTTCTCTCTGTCTCTGCCAGACACTCCCGAACAAGCTCCTCTGGCATGAATGATACTCATACATGACACGCACAGAAAACCACAAGAGAGGGGGTTTTTTCTGTTAAGGCTTCCGGATAGTGCATTTACGCTTAGGAAGCAGGTTTAAACATTTTGTCCACAAACCTCTTGTTGTCTGGCTTTATGCTTTTACCTCACCGACACGTCGGGCCTTATTTCTTTCCCAAGCTCTTCAATAATGGCGTAGGAGTTCAGCATATTTACCTTGAGGTACTTGGTTTCCATTTGGACCTAAACAGGAAAAAGTGTGTTGTTAAGACGGGAATGAGTTGAATAAAAATAAAAATACAAGAATTTATTTGTATTTACGTGCTTTAATTTGACCGCTTTTGCATTTGTGTCGGTTTGGTCATTTACTAGCTAATGCCTGGCAGTTTTTCTAGGTTTTAGTTATTTTATTTGTTTAGTTATTATTATGGCTACATTTAAATTATATTCCATGTTTTTGTCCTTTTTATTAGCTTGTGTTTTACAAGTCTGTGTAATTTTATTTTAAAATGTAGTTGTTATTTCAGTACATCAAGTTTGTCGCTTTATACTTAAATATTAATACATCAATTAAATTAAAGTTTTATTATTTTTTGCTTTAATGTTTAATTTTTCATTAGTCGCCCTAATGTCTACAGTTTTTTTAGTTATATTAGTGTTTAAATTAAAGCTGAACGTTTTTTTTTTTTTTTTAATTTATAATTTGAACTCAATTTTTTTTTACTTTTTGTTTAAATGCTTAGCTTTTTGTAATTTAGTTTTTTTCCATTTTTTGTTAAATCTCCCTTTGCTACGCCTACACAGTTTTTCGTGGTCAGATCTGAAGTTTAGTTTTTTACGCATCGAAAGTTAAGCTAAAAATGAGAAACGCTGCTTCCGGCGAGAGAAGCAAACATTTTTTTTTTTTTTTGCCAAAGCTTGTTTTAAGCAGGCTTTGTTAAAGAGAACTATAAATAAACATAAATGCACCTGGGTGGAATCCTAACGAAGGCGCCCAAAGTCGTTCAGAATGGGCTTTGAGGATCGTATCGTGGCCATTGAAGATGGAGAGGGAATGTTTCGTCGAAGCAACACCACACGTCTCAACTGCATGAGCCAAACAACTTCACGATTCGCGCAAACGCATTATTTTTGACACATACGTGCATTT
Source organism: Puntigrus tetrazona (assembly GCF_018831695.1). Lineage (NCBI taxonomy): Eukaryota > Metazoa > Chordata > Actinopteri > Cypriniformes > Cyprinidae > Puntigrus > Puntigrus tetrazona. Next base: position 2,859 of record NW_025048049.1, on the reverse strand, counting down.
GCCCAACTGATCTTTTGTCTCAAAGCTCGCCTACCTGCGTGACAACTCTGTCTCCTGGCCTCGGCGCGACGCAGGCACGCCTCCGCCGTTAGGTGTCCCAAAAGCTAATAAAAACGGCACGTCTGAATCCGATCAATCAAACAGTCGCAAGAGACAATCATGGAGTAAAACGGCACGGCCGATCTCAGCCGCCAAAAGGATCTATTTTTATCACACCCAGCGGCCTACGCAAACCCCATCCACACACGGCATGACGCGGGACCCTTCTCGGGAAGACCTCCCAAACATGCACCTCACGCCGATATTTAGCCCTAGCGAAGGCGAGGGAATGCGCCACCAGTAATAATGGCGGATGTGAAGGATCTGACCTGCAGCGACTGCACCTGGACAAAAACTACAATACGGCTTTTCCTGCGCATTCTTTCCTCACGCCAATTTCATATATCTGACCAAAATGCACTCCAAGACCGAGAGTTTCCACGCTTTTTCGGCATACCTTGGTTCCTTGTGAAGTTCCCGAAGGTGTTGATGGAGATTGGGCTTGTAAGACACCTGAAGAGATAATAAATGAGAGAAATAAAATTGTCCCTAAAATCAGCGGAGCGTCCGTCTCGCAGAGACACTTTTTTGCTTACAGCGACAGCACCGGCAAATATGGCCGCGTCACCTCATGACACCTGCTAATTGTCCATCATCACAAAGAACTCCAGACAACAATACACAATTAATGAAAAAATAAAGCGCAAAGGTCCATCGTCACGTGACAACCGGCAGTTGGCAAAATCACAATAAAAAAAAAAACAATGCCGCGCGTGGATCACGAAGATTTAGACCTTTTTGTAGTAGATTTTACTTTAGGATTTTTTTCAGTTTTAATGGAAAAACTTTTTTTTTTTTTGCAATGAAACACTTTTTTTACGTTTCACTTAAGATGTACATTTGCAGGATTTTAAACTAAACTCAAGCGGTATGAACAATTTGTAAAGCTTTAATCCAAACTTTTTTCTTTTTTACAAACGCTTTTTTAACGTTTCACTTAAGGTGTAACATTTGGTAATTTTAGGAACTAAAAACCTAAGCGGTATGAATCAATTGTAAAGCAAACTAAACTTTTTTGTTTGCATTTTGTAAAACTAAATAAAACATTATTTTACAGCGCGCATGTCTGACCTTTTTTACGCTTTGAAATGCACCAGATACTACATATAAAAGATTTTGCCTAATTGCTGCCTCTTCGCCATTCCTTACCACACTGAAAAAGCAATGCACATCATAAAAAAAAAAATAAAAAAAGTGTCCACCTAAAGTAAACACACTAAAATCATAATCCATAACATTTAGTTTGGTTCATATGCAAGAGGCAGAGACCATAAAACACCAAATTTTTCCATAGACACTTCGTACAATGCAGGATCCATCAGGCAAATCATGCAAGGATGAATGACATTATAAACTTTTAGAGGCTGCAACATCTATAATCTAGCAAAATACATTTCAGATGATGCAACTATACATCGGTAGATATATGGACTGAATGCTGCACAACCTGCACATTTAGCAGTAGAGTCAGAGGTTTTATTCATTAACAATGGAGCACGTAAATCAGCAAAAGAAATAGAAAAACTGAGCAAAAGTTGACGATGGCCTGCTGGAGACATTATGTAATCACGCACAACCAAACGGAAGCAAAGAAAAAAACAAAACAAAAAAAAAAACTGCTGACTCGCTAGCGTAAACTAAACGAAATCCGCAATGTCAACCCATGCAACGTGTCTCTGATCCGGAAGTCTCAGGTTATGTGCGCCCAACCCAGCCACTTCCTGCAGGCTTTTTGTAAAACTGGGACTGTGCTGGTGGTGAATAAGCAGCGTGCCTGAGAGCATGCTGGGTCAGAAGGGGCTGTAGGTGGGGACAGATGGAGGCCAGGCGAGACGAGAAAAGGAGGGAAAAAGAAACTAGATTGCAGTCAACCCGAGCGCTGGTCCTGTGTACATAGTAGTGGATTCAGACACTCGTGTCGATGGAAACATTGCGCCGTCGTGGTAGCAGACTGGAGGCTGGGCGCGAAAACGCCCAAGTATCGTCCAGCCTCTGCTCTCCCAGTGCGGTTTCCACGCGCAGTGAGTTCGATCTCCGTAGCCTTGCACCAACGGAACCTCGAACCTGTAACATAACACACATGAGCACCGCTGCGCGCGCCGGTGATGATGCGGTCACTGGCCCACGACGCCGCATCTGCCCTAAAGCGCAGGGGTGTTTGTGTCACGCTATGCTGACTGTGTGGTTGATGCTCTGCGGGTGATGTTGTTGCCACATTTGCTGCTGCTGCACGGCGAGCTGCTGAGACTGATCGGATGATACAGATGTTGACTCAGCGGACAGTCAAAGTGAACAGATCAGACCTGAGAAGCCAAAAGCAAAAACTGGTTGAAAAAAGTTTTTAAAAAAGGCACCGTGAAATCAATTTGTTCCCATTATTCTTTGTTTTGTTTGTTAAAATTGTATTAGAATTTAAAGAAAACATGAATTAAAATGTATTGTTTTGATATCTGCACTTTGACTACCTGTTTGTTAATACTTTGTTTTTATGCACCTGGAAACTTATTGGCTCTTATTTAAAAAAAAGAAAAGACAAATTACACACAACTTAAGTCATTTATTTAATTTGTGACTAACAAAATGTTGTTGTTTTTTTTTTATTTTTAGAAATGAACCATTTTGAAAACGTTTTCTAACTTTATTTAAACCAATAGCATAATAATTATATTATGAAACTAAATTTAATAATAATTTTTCTAAGTTATTTTTTTTTTTTTATTCTAGATTCCATTTTAAATCTAACTGAAAAATAATTTAATG